>NC_056729.1:1067219269-1067445928 GCF_019279795.1 Protopterus annectens | reverse complement strand
AAAAGGTGAGAACATTGGGTCTTATTTAGAAGGGATGTTAAATAAGGACCCTGCAGAGAGGCTTGGTACTTTTAAATGTGGGCCTCCTTTCTGTACCTTTTGTGAGTTCATGAGCTGCAGATTATTTTATTATTTATTATTTTATTTAAATTTGTTGACCGGGAGTGTCCGACTGGACGTAGGTCCATTTTCAGCGGAGACCCGGGGAGAAAAGCTCCACAGTAAAATACACAGTAGTTACATTGGATTGCATAGCAATTAACAATTTAACATAGCAATTACTTACAACATATTTACAGGTGAAGAACATAGTACATCAGTAGACAACTAGAATCTTTATCTGTGAAGTACGTAACAGACATTGACAAATGTTACAATGAGAAGTTCCTGCTGTATAATAAGTACTAGGCTTATGAGCATCTGAGCTTGCTATAATCAAGGTAGTTAGTGGAGTGGAAAGAAAGGTAGTGGTTGGATGGGGTGGATGATATTAGAGTGGGAGTTGCAAGGGCATAGCCAGCATATTTTTAGGTGCGCTTTTAGTAATGTTTTGAAGTGGGTGCATGATGGTACGGAGGTAATTGTGGGTAGATATTTTTTATCTGCCCCAGTATGGGTAGGAAATATAACAGTAAGGTGGCTGGGAACTGTAACGGTGAAAAGATTGTTTACAGAGCCCAGTGCTTCAACTGTCAAGTTAAAAGGGGATAGCCCAGCACACACATCTGAAATTAGAAATAGACTAAGCAAGAATCCTTTTGCAAAGCACAGCATTGAATCACCAGGTCATTCTTTTTTCACTTTTCACATTTTGGACATAATATGGATGGGTCCACTTGAGGGGAACTGTAATGCCATTCTTGAACAAGGGAGCTTGAGTGACAAATTCACCTTAATGCCTACAACCTGCCTGGACTCAATTCTGCTTGTTCAATTAAATGCATTCTTCAGCTTAGGAAACTGGATCACAAATTATTTTATTAAATGTTTTGACATAACATGTTTGCTCCTTTCTTTACTTTTCTTGGACATTTTTTAATGGATGCTGATTGTTTTCTGTTCTCTTACAAGATATACATATGCATAGTCATCTGCATTTTTCCACATATTTTATTGATGTTTTTATTCCTATTTTTTCTCTATTTTTTGGTGTATGATTGTTTCTATGGATGCTCAGTTTTAACAGTGCTCCACTGAAGCCCTATGGGTGAAAACACTTTTAATACACGTATGATTATGGTTTTTATTTTGGTTGTATTTTTAATCCTACATGTACACAAACCCAT
Source organism: Protopterus annectens (assembly GCF_019279795.1). Lineage (NCBI taxonomy): Eukaryota > Metazoa > Chordata > Ceratodontiformes > Protopteridae > Protopterus > Protopterus annectens. Next base: position 1,067,444,642 of record NC_056729.1, on the reverse strand, counting down.
CCACCCTCCTGGCAAACTATTACTATCCCACACCGTAGCCAAACTGTGGAACAATCTCCCCACACCACTATGTAATATACCTAACCAAAACAACTTCATATCCATGCTTCTCTCCCACCTCACCTCCAAATGGGAATGTCCTTCACATACTCCCACCTAAAACACCCACACCTAAAATCATCACTTCTTTACCATCTTTAACAAACCTCATAGATCTTGCTCAGAGCATCTTTCCAAAAATCTTTTGCATACGTGCCTCTGGCCTACCTTACTCATATTCTCAAACTGACAAGCTCTAAATTGCAAACCAGTGTGTATATATTACTTGTAAAACTGTTACTCCTGTACAGACTAATATTGACTCATGCTACTCACTTTATTTGTTATAAATGTGGCAACGCTCTGTAATTCTGCCTTTGTAAACTCACAACTGTTTGAACTTACATCATATAATGATGCATATTCTGTATACTTAGATATATTATAATGATGTAAACCTATATACTTTATATTATGTATTGGAGCTTTTCTCCTCTGGTTTCCACTGAAAATGGGCCAGTAGCCCAGCTGGACTAACCCGGTTAAACAATAAATAAATAAATAATAAATAAATATAGCATTTTTTCCAGGGTTACTGTAGTGGGTATTATTTTATTGATTCATGTGCCTGTTGTCTGTCTGTCTCTCTCTCTTTCACACACACACACACACACACACAGACACACACACACATATCCTTCTTCACGTCAGCTCTCTGATTTATTTATTTATTTATTTTTTAAGTTATAACTCCTTTTTGAAGGATCTTGTCATCTCAGTGCTAAATGGCCTTTAGTGAACAGAGTTTTATGACACCTTGTCCTTCTGGAGACGAACTAGGAGTTAATTACTAGTTATGCACTTCAGTTTTTTGGACTTTGTTTTATTATTGCGCTTTCTATTTCTTATTTTAGTTTGGATTGTAAAAATGACTTGAGTTAGATCAGGCTAGGTTTTAGTTGTAGGCTAGGCTCATTACTATGTATGAGGTTATCAGTCATGATTTATGATCCTTTGTGATTTTTATGTATATATTAGTTTTGCGTGGGTTAAAGCTGTTTTTGAAAAATTGATCTGATGAAGTCCAGTCGCTTATCCTAAGTTAAAACCGAGTTATTCCAGTTACTAAACCTGTTTGAGTTTGTTTCTTCAATACCTTCATAGAGGAGAAGTTAACATCTGAAGTTTTGGACTCTGTATTGCTGTTGCTTAGTATTGTGATTGTTTAAGTGTTTTAATTTTCATTTTTCACAAATAAGGAAATGGAGTCAGTCCTCTACCTTAATGTTGAGAATGGCCATCTCCTCACGTCTCTGTTGTAAATGAAGACACAAGTAAATGTCTGGCAGTTAGTGCAGAGGATTAAGGTTCTAAACTCTTATTGAACTATTTTGTGTAGTGATGGTTACAGGGTTTGATTCTTTCTACTTTTTTCCTTCTTTTGTATATTTTCTTAAGGTTACAAAATCTAAAACGTGTTTGTCTGACATTTAGCGACCGTCAGAAAGCCACAAATTTTACAAAGAATAAACCAAAAGTAATTCTAAGTTTCTTTGCTCAAGAAAGCTGGGCAAAGCCAAAAATAACAAGAGGACGGAGGCAGAAGGGTTACATTTTAAATGCTACTTTTTGTTTTTTATCTATTGGATAACTAGGTAAACCCACTGGAGAAAGTGTCACTTTTCAGGAACCATCATGCACTTCTGTCTGAGTGACTTCTTCACAATCTCTTCATGGGTAAATTGAGTGAGAGAATTCAAACCCTGTACTTTTGACTATAAGGAGCAGTTCATTAACAGTTCAGCTAGCCAGTTCTATTTCATGTAAAAGGTTTTCAGAACTATAACAGTGTTGCATGGATATGTGTTTTCCAAACAATGAGAACTATGAAACTGTAATGACTGATTTACAAGAAAAGAAGTTAAAGGAGATCTGGCAGTTGGTATGGAGTATTAAAGGGATAATCCCAGCATTTAAAAATCGGATCCAACTCTTATGAGCGGCCTTAGGTCAACTGGTGCCCTAGGCAAAAGGGCACCACGGCACCCTACCCGGTGCCCCCATCCTGGTCTGTCAACACCAAATAAATACTGGAAAAATGTACTTGCTACAGCAGCTCCCTAGGTGGCCGCCTAGTTGGTCTATGCCTAAGGCCAGCTATGCCAACTCTTTTCTGAAGGGGCAGTGACAAGGTCCTTATCAGCAACACACACTGTGTTGTGTCATCATGGAGCCCTTCCTTCTCCTATCAGCTTATTGACACCATGTAGTTCCATCTATGTTTATACTCCTTACGGGAAACACTCATTTCCCTGAATCATGTTATAACTATGTAAGTCAGGGAATACTGTTCAATGATCCTTTTTATTTATTTTTGGAAGTTGCCATTTACAAATGCACTTTTGCTGTATTTGTAAATTAAATTAATGGGAAAAAGGGATCGATGAGCAGCATTAGTATTAAAAATATATATATATATTGCTGAACAGTCTTGATGCATTGACATTACATTTTTGACCATATAGCTGACAGTGAGGAAAAAGAATGTTCAGCATTTTAAGCTACATCTCCTCACTGTAGCCATGTCATATAGAAATTTGTGTGTGTGAACGAACACAAATGCAAATGTGTATGAGTCCGTGTGTGTGTATATGTGCATGAATGCAATTACGTGTGCTGCTGTGCGTGCGTGTGAGTTTATGCAAGTGCATGTTTTGTATTCTGCTTCCTTATGCTTTAGTCCTACCTTCCTTCTCAAGTTCGGTACTGTCTGCAGGGCTAAATTAGTAGTATATCATCTTAAGTAATTTTTGTGTTATGTTCTTGCGCCTGTTGTATTATTGTGAAGTTACAACACAGGGGTATTTCTTAAATGTTACAATGATTGTTACTGAAAATCACACCACACAAACATGTATTTTTGCAAGGCTTCAATCTGTTTTAGGATCTAGATTTGCTGAATCCATCACTAATGAAAAATAGTAATTCTGGCTTACTAATTCTTAGCTTCACAGTGGCATCCTTGTGTTGCAGACTGTAGGGATTATGGAATGTCTTGTAACCTCAAATTTAACGCAGACATGTCTCAAAAGAAGCATTATCTGGGTTCATCTTTACAAATTACAAAACATGTTTTTACATTTTGACATTTTATGTGCGATACAGAAGTTTCTGAGAAGTAATAGTTCTGCATCTGCCTAAAATAGTATAGAATCTCTGCAAAAGTATGCAAAGCTTTCCTCACAACCTCAAAAAAAAAAAAAACTGTACTAAACATAGTTTCTCCTATTTGAATACTTTCATTTCAGAAAAAAATATTTACGGCATGCATTTCAATGCGTTCTTTAACTTTCCTGAAGTTTTAGCCTTAATCAGTAGCTTTTTAGTGGAATACCTTAACTTTATAATTGCATTATATGTAGAAACACTTGATGTTATGCAGCATCAGTAGGAAACAAAAACAGGAAATTACCTTTTGTCTCTGGACAGGCTTGAGACACTTTCTCCACAGCTCCTCACTTGTTAATGGTGGATCAGTGAAACTGAATCTCAGTGCAGGTTTTGTCTTAGCAGGTAAAACATAGGATCATAGGAGATTACTAGGTTGTAGACCTGGGCTGGAGGTCATTTTAAGCCCAGCCGTTTCAACCCAATGTAATACAGTAGAGGTACTAGTCAGTACCCAAGATTGCACTTAATGATGACTGCCCATGTCCAGGAGGGTTGTGGCCACTATCCCCAGCAAGAATTTACGGTGTTCCATCCACTCATCCAGGTTCAAGACAAGGCATTCGCTGGGAGATAAAACTGCCCTTCCAGCATGTCCTATTCAAGTCGCAGGCCATATTTAAGTCCCTGAAATGGGTAGTCCTAGACCCATTTGATTTATGGATATAGGTTCATAGGTTCATAGGTTTATACTAGGCTATCTGCCCTAAGGCATTTATAAGCCTAGCCCAAAGTTTTGTGGCTTACGCTACCCCTTATATGAAAAAATACTGTGCCCATTAGTTTGTTGTGCCTCTGTCCAGCAGTGACACAGAGATGATTCCTGCAAACCTACGATCTCCCATCCACAGGTCAAGATTTCTCTTGAACAGAGCCAACGAGGTGCTCTGCCTCACATGGACCGGGACTCTATTCCACAGCATAGGGAGTCTCTGAGTGATAAATCTATTCCTCCAGCACGTCCTATTTATATCCGTGCTAAGGTTTAAGCCGCTTGCTCTAGTGGTTTTGGTGGATTTGGATTTTTTGAGGTGGAGCATGTCCATTAATTCCGGGTTGGACATGGCCTTGTATGTCAGGCACATGTCACCTCTGAGCAGACGGTATGCGACTGAATAGAGCTGGAGTTTCTTCAATCTGGCAGCATATGACAGATTTTGGAGTCCCTTTATCCTTTTGGTGAGGAACTTTTGGGGTCTCTCCAATTGCTGCAGATGTCGGGTGAGATACATCCCGAATGGGGCATTGTACTCGATCATTGGTCTGATAAGTGAAGAGTACAGGGGAACAATGACCTCACTAGATCTGGATGTGAATCCCTTCATGATCAGGTGGGCAATGTAGAAGGTCTTTCTAACCACTTTAGCAACGTGAGTGTCAAAAGAAAGGCCACTGTCAACCTGGGTCCCCAGGTCCCTGATAACCTCTTCTGTGCTTAGTGGATTGCCGCCTATATGGTAGCTTGGGGTTACCTTGTTTTTCCCGAAGGGTATGACTATACATTTTTTGGTGTTTAACTTCAGGCCATGGCTCTGGCACCAGCTATCTGTTTCCGTGAGTCCCTTCTGAAGGATATCCGTGTGCGATGCACTTTCCACTATGGTGCCCAGTTTGCAGTCGTCTGCAAACTTTGTCAGCCAAAGTCCTCCCATGTTGGCCTGTACTTCTGAGAAGTAGATGCCGAACAATAGGGGGCCAAGGACCGAGCCCTGTGGGGCACCACTTGTGACCGGCTTGGAGTCTGACATAGCGCCAGCAACTCTAACCCTGTGGGTTCTGTCCTTAAGCCAGTTTGCAACCCATCTTGTGACATATAGGTTTACATTTAAGCTGGTAAGTTTTTCTACAATACCTGAGTGGGGTATTGTGTCGAAAGCCTTTGCAAGGTCAAGGTAGGCTGTATGGACTGCCTTTCCCTCATCAATGGCCTTGGTGACTGTTTCGAAGAAGTCAACAAGGTTCAAAAGGCATGATCTGCCCTTGACGAAGCCAAACTGGGTCGGGTCCAATGTCTGCAAGTCCCCTATATCTTTGTTTATGAGCTCCATTATGATCCTCTCCATAGCTTTGCAGACTAGACTTGTTAAGCTTATGGGGCGGTAATTACCAGGGTCCATAGAGGCACCGCCTTTGTGGAGTGGGACCACAGTTGCCGTACGCCACTCCTTGGGCACATATCCTGTGGTAAGGCTGAGATTAAACTGCTGCCTTATGTGCGGGTTTAATTCCTCATTTAGCTCGTGTAGCACACAGCCGGGGACACCATCCGGTCCCATTGATGCTGTGTTTTTAGCTTTAGAGAGAGCAGCTTTCACCTGCGCATTTGAGATGTCTGGGAGGCTACACTCCGCTGGGATAGTTATCTCTCCTTTAGGGGGGAGGGGGTGAAGTTTGCACTGAACCTGTCTGCCAGTATGTTGGCAATGTCTGTGGGTTCAGTGATTTTTGTATCATTTTGGACTAATTATTAGCATATCTGGGAGTTTCCACCCAGGTTCCTAACATAGCTGAAAAAGGCCTTATGATTGTCCTTTGAATCCATGGCAATTTTTCTCTCAAAATTGGCCTTAGTTGATTTTATGAGTGCTCGTATTTTTTACTAATAATGATCAGGGGTGACTTCCCTTTTATGGATTTTGTTCTATCATGTAATAGCTTTCTCCTCTTATTGTAAAGTTTGTTAATGGCAGGGGTCCACCAGACTGGATGTTTGCCCTTTGTGGAAAGAGTCTTGGTTTTATTTGGGATTGCCTGATCCATGCAGTCCTGGAGGTGTTCATAGAAGGCATTTGTAAGGGCTTCCGCAGCTTGGGTTGTGGTTTCCACTGGCTCAGGGCCTTGAAGGATACCACACCAGTCTTGAGTAGTGTGAAGTTTGCTTTTGAGAAGTTCTTCACTGTGGTCTTTTTTGTTTGGGGTGGGGGCGGGATGTGGATTTCCAGTGAGATTAGTTTATGATCAGATCTCACCAATGAGGATACACTTCCGCTGTGGAGTATTTTGTCCCCATGTTTGTGATAATGAGATCTAGTATATTTTCTCCTCTCGTGGGAACAGTGACTAGCTGTTCCATGGCATTTGAATTTATGAACTCCAGGAACCGTTGGGCTAGAAAGTTAAGGCTTGAGTAATGTTCCCAGTCTATATTCGGTAGTTGAAGTCACCCAATATGATGGTGTTTGGAGATACATTTATACCCTCCAGTGTCTTCAGGAAGGCTGTGTGGGGTTCCTGAGTTTGAGAGGGTGGCCTGTAGCATGCTATAATTTGTAGAGCAGTTTTGCCTATGGTTAGTTGCACCTGGATGGTTTCAAGCTTGCGTTGCCACCAACCTGGAGGTGTGGGTATCCTTTATGAATATGGATACACCCCCTCCTTTTGTGGTGTGGTCCGGGTTTTGGGGCCGGAACGCATGATATGAGGTAAAACCTAATAGTGCCGGGGTGCTCTCAGGAGCCTTGAACCAGGTTTCAGTTACAGCACAGACATCGATGTTGCAGTAAGTTCATTAGGTTTGGTTTTTGCATTAATCTGCAGGCCAAACATAAATCTCCCGTAAGAAGTCTATATGATACAGAATATAATGACAGGGAAGGGCCCTTGATCATCTTTGTTAGAAACCTCTGAGGTCTCTGTAATTGCTGTAGATGCAACGGTACATACTGAATGGGGTGTTATACTCAATTATAGACTAGATAACTGCCAAGTATAGGGAGTTATAACTTGTTTTGCTCTCAAGTAATATTTAAAATTGTCTTTGTTTTTCCCACCCCACCAGTTATTTTTGGCTATATGTCAGATTCTTGAACTCCTACAGTAAAAGTTGATGTTAGGTAGTCCGATCTCACCTTCATTTTTACATATGGGTTCGGCTGATTTACAAGGTGGAAGACTTCTGGTTGGCTCGTGGATAAGCAAGTATCCCATGGTGCACCAGTACAATTCCCAGATCTCGTTTGCTGCGTCGACGAGTTCGGTTGTGCTTCTCTTGGCTCTGTCTAAGTTTTTCAAAATTCTTATATTATATCGTATTCAATGTTTTATTAGTACCTGTATTGTATAGTTAGTGTTGCTAATATATTAGGCAGTTGTATTGCTTGCCCTTTTTGAGTGCAACTTAGTTTTCTATTTTTTTTTGGTATCATGTGTGCCAGTTAGTTTTAGGCGCCGTTGTGCATTTGTTGATTATTAGGTAGAGTTTTTGGCGGTTTTCCGCTCTTATTCAACAGGGGCTCCTGTTGTCTTGTCTGTTGTTATTATGACATTTTTTGGTCACCGTTGGCAGTTTCTGCTATTTTGTCATTGTTTGTTTTGGCGGGGATTCGCTTGTGAATTTACTAGGATTGCAAGTATACTACCTTTTTTTTCTTAGGAATATAGAAATTTATTGTGCCATTTACGGTTTCTCTTGTGTGCATGGGCTTTCCTTTCTGGTCTGTTTAAGTTAGAAGACCTACTTTCACTACACTGGGCTAGGCCCGTTTAAGTTAGAGGACCTGGTCCTCATGTAACTCCTTCTTAGGGCTAGGCCCGTTTTTAGTTAGAGGACCTAGTCCTCCTCCTTTTCTCTTTTTCAATCTCTCTGGGTTGTGTGTGTGTGTGTGTGTGTGTGTGTGTGTGTGTGTGTGTGTGTGTGTGTGTGTGTGTGTGTGTGTGTGTGTGTGTGTGTGTGTCTGTGTCTGTGTCTGTGTAATATGTCTAAGGAAAGTAAGGAGTATAAACCCTCTGGGTTCAAAAAGTGCATGAAATGCTCCCAAAAGATGTCCTTAACGAATGGCCACAGTAGCTGTGTCTACTGCTTAGGGGCCATCCACTTACAGGAGTTGTGTTTGTTCTGCCATGCTTTCTTTCCTAGAGTGTTACAGGACAGAAAGAACAAACTCATACTCATGGGTCTATTGAAACCATGCTTTGAGGAAGTAGTAGCTAGTTCTTTGGCTTCCTCTAAGTCTGAGAAATCAAAATCCTCAAAAAGGCCTTCAGCGGCACCAGCTGGTGTCTCGGAGCCACCTCATAAACAGTTGAAACAATCCAAATCTGTCTCCTCAACTCCTCAGCCTTTGGAGCTGAAGGAGAGCATCATGGTGGTGTCAGAGTTGGTTACAGTTGTTTCGGAACCAATCTCTGAACCTATTGATACAGCAGTTGACTCTGCTACTCGGTGCCGGTCTGTAAGCTCCCTACTGGTTTCCGTAACAATTAAGTCTCCAGTGCCCCCCAGGTCAAGATCCCCAACTATGTATTCCAGGTGCCTTTCAGAAGAAGATGTGGAGAGGGTAGTGATGAGACTCCTGAAGTTGTCTCACTTACCAAAATTATTGTTGGCTCCGACCCAGTCGGCTCCAGAGCCACTTGGCCCAGCTTTGCCCTTGTCTACTATTCCTTCTTCGAGCCATACTGGCCTTTCAGAGCTGGAGTGCTTGGTGCCAGTGGAGGAAATGCCAGCTCCAACTCACCTTGTTGCTGCCTTGGAACCGGGTTTGGTTCCGACACGCTCTGTGCCGTCCATCGTGTCCAGGGTCCGAAGCTCTCCTGGGACCGACGGGAAGGGTTGGAATCGATATTCGTTGGTTCCAAGCCTTCCTCTCGGTGCTTCGGCCAGGTTGAGCTCGGACCCTGCATCTGTCTCGGAGCTGACAGCTCTGGCTCCCGAGCCGACCCTCATCTCTTCGGAGCGGGGGAGGTCTTCGGAGCTAGAGAGGTCGGCATTTGAGATGATGAGGAACGTGCTGTCTCATTCTCCAGCCCCTACCAGTGGCACCAGCTCTCTTCCCCCAAGAGCACCCACTTCAGTCTCAGCCCCTACTATCTCTGGAGACAGCAGAGACCTGCAGCCTCAGGAGCCATTGGCTGGTGGCCCCCACTCTTCCGAGGATTCCCCGGAATATCCTTCCGAGGAGCCTCCCCGAAAGAGGTTATGTAAGCGGAAACATATTGACTCCCAGGATGAGCCTGACTGCACTTCTCTGGGGCCGGTTGGGGGTCGCATTTCTTTGTACCAAGAAGCCTGGCTAAATATCACCTAAGACAAGTGGGTACAAAGAGTTGTTACCAGAGGCTATATCATACCCTTTTCCCTATCACTATGTGTTTCCTAAAGGATCGTAGATGTACCACCCAATCACAGGGATCAGGCAACTGTGGAGATCAACAAGTTGCTCTTAAAAAGAGTCATACATCCCGTCCCAGCAGACCAGATAGGATCCAGAACTTACTCCAGGTTCTTTTTAGTTCCAAAACAAACTAGAGATTGGAGGCCAATATTGGACCTCAGCAGAGTGAATGAATCAGTGAAGAAGGACAAGTTTCGGATGGTAACACTGCAGTCTATACTCCCGTTGTTAGGGAAAGCCTTTTGGATGTGCTGTCTGGATCTTCAGGACGCCTACTACCGCATAAAAATGGACTAGGCATCCAGAAATCATCTACGCTTCTGGCTGGGAGCCAGTCACTATCAGTTTTGTGCTCTGCCCTTTGGTCTCACCACAGCCCCCAGGGTGTTCACCAAATGCATGGCAGTAGTGACAGCTCACTTGAGAGGTCAGGGATTCCAGGTGTTTCCGTATTTGGACAACTGGCTTCTGACTGCCCCCACCAGGCATCTACTCCTCCAAAACAGGGATGCCATGATTCAACTTTGTGATTAGTTAGGGATCTCCATAAAATGGAAAAAAATCTGCATTATTGCCCTCTCAGTCTGTGATTTTTATAGGCTCAGAGGTAGACACGGTAAACATGACAGCTCGTCTCCCCGCCGAAAGGGCACAGAACTTGATCTCCCAAGTTCAACGTTTTCTCCTGTTGCAAAAAGTCAAAGTGAAGTGGGTTCTTCAGCTCCTCGGGACTATGGCTTCCACAGTTCTATTGGTACCATTAGCCAGGTTGCACATGAGAATTCTCCAGTGGCTTCTGTCTTCCCAATGGTCCTTCCAATCTCTCCCACTGAGTCATCCTATCCTGTTGAAGGAGTCATGGAAGAAGGACCTTCGTTGGTGGATAGCTCCCAATCAACTGATCACGAGTGCCCCCTTTGTTCCGGCCCAACCCATTGCCAAATGTGACCACGGATGCCTCCCAGATCGGGTGGGGGGGCATTATCTCGGCAGGACTGTCCAAGGCACATGGCAAGAACACAAGGCTCATCTGCATATCAGTGTTCTGGAGATGAAGGTGATGCTTCTGGCATTGCAAGCACTTCAAGACCTTCTTCCACTAGGGATAATTGCGATACAATCAGACAACATGTCAGTGGTTTGGTATATCAACAAACAGGCGGTACCAGATCTTACCCACTCTGTCGAGAGGCCATGCGAGTTTGGGAATGGGCAATTTCTTCCCAGTGCTTTCTGGTTGCAATGCACATTCCAGGGACGACCAACGTGATAGCCAACAAGCTCAGCCAGGCAATCCTAATGCCTCATGAGTGGTCTCTGAAACTGGAAACGGGAAACAGTGGATCAGATTTTCCAGAAATGGGGACAGCCTTACTGCGACCTTTTTGCCAGCCAAGTCAATACCAAATGCAGCAGCTATTTTTTCCTCATTTCCCCCTCCAGGGGAGTCTCCCAGAGACGCTCTGGCTCACGATTGGCCCATGGGACTTCTGTATGCCTTTCCTCCAATCCCTCTCATTTCCAAAATGTTTCAGAAAGCCAGTCAGCTCCTTACTGGCCTCATCAGGTCTGGTTCCCCTTCCTCGAGTCTCTCCTCCTGGACGATCCTTGGATTCTGGACCCAGCTCTAGATCTATTGCCTCACATGTCGGGTTCGTTACACCCCTCAATGCGCACCCTCAAATTGACAGCATGGCTGCTCCAGTTCCATCCATAGTCAGGCTTCATGATGTATCATCCTCAGTGTCACATATTTTATGTCCTCCCATAAACCTTCAACTTTAGAGGCTGTATGGCAGTAAATGGAAAAGATTTTCTATTTGGGCACAGAGAATGAATGTAGATCCATACACTGCTTCTGTCCCTGTGATTCTGGATTTTCTTTCTGAGCTTTTTCAGCAAGGATCTGCCGCTGCCACTATCAGAGTCCAATTGGCGGCGATTTCTCATTTTCACTTAGGTTTTCCAGATACCAATATAATGTCTCATAAGCTATGCAAGACCTTCTTGAAAAGGGCCACTCTATTGAGACCACCTCTGCAAGAACCAGTGGCTTCTTGGGATTTAAATTTTGTGTTGTCTAAATTGACTTTTCCTCCCTTTGAAACCTCACACTCATCTTCTCTAAAATTTTTGTCTTGGAAGACCTTGTTTTTGGTAGCTATCACATCAGCTAGACTGGTATCGGAGCTACAGGCCTTGTCTATTAAGCCACCGTATTTGATTTTTCACAAAGACAGGGTTTCATTACGTACTAATCCCTCCTTTGTTCCCAAAGTTTGTTCTAATGCTACCTTAAACCAATCAATAGAACTCCCAGTTTTCTTCCCTAACCACTGTAATGCAGCTGAGTACCGTTTTCATCAGCTAGACGTTCATAGACAACTACGTTTTTATCTACAGCGGACTAAGGCTTTAAGGAAATCAGATCAATTATTAATTTCCTTTTCTGATTCTAGATTGGGCTTACCACTTTCTAAAGTGACCCTATCTAATTGGATTTCCAGTTGTATAGCCTTTATCTATAGCTCGGAGGGCAAACCTTTACCCTACAGGATCATGGCTCATTCTACTAGGTCACTGTCTACCTCTGCAGCCTTTCAAGCCAGGGCACCACATGATAATATTTGTGCAGCAGCTACGTGGGCTATCCCTCACACTTTTATTACACATTACAAATTGGATTTGGCATCCAGGAGTAAAGCATCCTTTGGCTCCATGGTGCTCAAGAGTATTTTCCAATGAGCCACCCAAGAATAAGGTGCTAGGGACACTTTCCCATATGCAAAAATGAAAGTGAGATCGGACTACCTAACATTAAGAATTTATGTACTCACCATAACGTTCCATGTTGGTAGTCCATTTCACCCTTCATTTTTACCAACCTGCCCTCCTGCCCCCATCCTGGAAGATCTGGAAGTAATAATTTGGATGCCCTTGGTTGGAGACCCTTTAGTATTGGTTGTATTTATGGTTGTTATTCTAGTGAGCAGCAAACAAGATCTGGGGATTGTACTGGTGCACCATGGGATACCTGCGTAGCCAAGAGCCAACCAGAAGTCTTCCAGTTTGTAAATTGGCTGAGTCAGAGCCGAGGATCAGGTCCAAACCCATATGTAAAAATGAAGGGTGAGATGGACTACCAACATGGAACGTTATGGTGAGTACATAACTTCTTATTTTCTCTAGTCATTTCACTGAAGAAGCAGAAAGGAGGAAACACTTTTCATGGGTGGCTTTTCACTTACAAGTGTCTCATGTCTAGTTTTCCAGGACACCTGCTCCCTCATCTAGGGCTTCTGCAGTGAAACCTGTAATCTCTAGTCATTTGGCTAGAGATGCAGAGAGGGAGGGACACTTTGATCTTCATGGACATTTTTAGCCTTGCAGATATCTTCAGTTGTATCAAGATATGAGACTGTGGGCAGTGATAGAGATAAAGTGCCTAGATTAGAGGCAGTCCTTTTTTAACTGTTATTTATTCACTTATTTATTCATTGCCATGATTGGGAGGGGGGTGCCTTTATCATAGGTTAGTAAGCTGATGGCCCCAGGGCCCTTACAAGCCTAACCATGTTCAGCATGCGTTCGCAAGGGTGTCTGGTTCAAGCAGACACTAAAATCAGCACCTATTGCCCCTGTCCAAGAGGAACACCGGTGAAAACCCTAGGGTGAATTTCCGGTTACATATCCAGTTGTCCAAATTATGCTTTAATAGGGCCAACAAGGGGATTTGTTTTAACATGAACAGAAAGCTTGTTCCAAAGATGGGGCAACCTTTGTAAGACAAATCTGTCTCTTCAGCAAGTTCTGTTGATGCCACTTACCAGGTTAAGCTTTCTTTGAGCAGGTGACCCGTGTGCCATTTGACTTGTGAATGTGCAGCATTTCCATTAAAACTGGGTCAGGGATTGCTCTGTATGCAAGGCACAGGTCGCTTCTGAGCAAGTCTGTATGACACAGAGTAAAGTGACAATGATTTCAGTCTGTCCACATAAGACAGATCTTAAAGACCCTGAATTTTCTTTGTAAAGCACCTTTGTGGTCTCTCTAATTGCTGCAAGTGTTTGGAAAGGAACATACCAAAAGGAGCGCTGCACTCTATTATTTGCCTAATAAAGGAAAAGTACAGGGGGGTTATAACCATTTTTTGTAGAGGCAATGCCCTTACTTATGAGATGAGTAATGTAAAATGTTCTTACCACTGTGGAGACACAGTGGTCGAAGTTAAGGTTGCTCTTGACCTGTGTACCCAGATATCTCACCACTGACTGCGTGCTCAGGGTATTGCTGTTGATGTGACATCACCCTTGCTGAAGGGAATGAAAATGCATTTTTTTGCACTACATTTCAGACCATGACTTTGGCACCAGTCATTAGTCAGCATAACACCTTCTTGCAGGATGTTGACATTGTTAGGCGTTTCAATGATTACTCCCAGTTTGCAGTCATGAACAAACTTTGTCAGCCACAGTCCTTTACTTTTAACCTGTACTTCAGAGAAGTAAATTCCAAACAGTAGGGGTTCCAGAATCGATCCCTGTGGAATACTACTGGTTACAGGTCTGCTGAAGAAGGTGGAATCCCCTATTTTGGCCATATGACTTCTATCAGTGAGCTAGTTTGCAACCCACCTGACAGTATATGGGTTGATACCCAGCTGGGTGAGTTTATCAATGATGCATGAGTGGGGGTTGTGTCAAGGGCCTTGGCTAAGTCTAGGTAGGCCATATGCACATATTTTCTCTCGTCTAGGGCTTTGGTGACTGTCTCAAAGAAGTCCACCAAGTTTAACAGGCATGATCTCCCCTTGATGAAGTGAAACTGAATGGGACTGAGTGTTTAGAGATTTCCTGTATCTTTGTTAATAAGGATCATGAAGGTTTCTTCCATGGCTTTGCAGATAAGGCTGGTCAGGCTAATGGGTCTGTAGTTCCCGGAGTTCGTGGATGCACCCCCTTTTTGCAAAGGGATGATGATAGCTGTTTTCCATTCCACTGGGACAAAGCCAATGCTTAGTCTGTGATTGAAAATATGCTAATTCCTGTTTTAATCCATGTCGAACACAGCCCAGGATGTTGTCTGGCTCCACAGAGGCCGTGTTTTTGGGCTAGGAGAGTGCGTTTTAGGACCTACTCCTCAGAGATACTAGGTAGGGGACAGGTGTTATGGATGCTTTGGGGTATATGTGGTGAGGACAGGGGAGTGAAGTTTTCACTGAACCTGTCAGCCAGCAGGTTTACTATAGCCACAGATTCTGTATGTACATTAAGTACGAGATCAGTGCAAATCTGGGCCTTACCTTTGAGGTTACAGATGTAACTATAGAATGCCTTGTGGTTATCTGTAGTTAGGGAAGCTAATTTGGATTTGTCGTTAGCTGTAGAGGACTTCACTGTGAGTCTTATTTGCTTGTTTAAGTTGAGGAGGGAGTGTTTCCAGTGTTGACACCTTTCTTTCCTATTCTTAGACAGCAAATTCTTTCTCCTACTGTATAGCCTATTAATGGCAGTTATCCACCAGTCAGGTTTGTTTTTACTTGAAGATTTTCCTTAGGTTCTGTCAGGTATGACAGAGTCAATACAATTGTGTAGGTGCTCATATAAAGCATTGGTGTATAACTCGGCATAGGTGTCTGTTCCATAAGTGGGGGGAGGTTGCTATGAAGCTATTTATGCTGTCACGTAAGAGGTTGTTATTGGCCTTGGAGAAGTTTTTTAATCTAGTTGCTGCTAAGGGGGGGTCTTGTATTATAGTTACTTCTAGCAACACTGATTTGTGGTCAGATCTCACCAGGAATGTCCACACATTGGGGGTGGTGCAGAGTCATACCTCCCAACTGTACTGAGTTACTTGGCTTTTACTGAGTTTTGGGTTCCAAATAATGGGGTGCCATGATTCCCGAGTGGCACTCCTTCATTTCTGATTTTTTTCCAGCTTTTTAAAAAAAAATTTCTTTCCCGCTTTTAAGCTGATGTTATCACGTGCGCAGTGATGTCAGCTCCATCAGCCTGTCGGAATTGAGCTCAAGGGCTCACGTGCACACATTTCCGGCTGTTGAATGTATCTGCAAGGAAACAACTTTGCTGCTGCAGAGCTACATGGAGTTTCTACTTGGGAGTTTATTTCTGAGATTTCTGCTTGTGAATGGAGTTTATTTCATGACTACTGGCACTGTCAAGGTATTGCTTTCAGTAACAGCTGCTGCTGCATGGAGTTGGTTAAGCCATTTTCCATGAACGGAGACTAGTTATTTGTTATTTCTGTGACTACTGGCACTTTTAAGGTACTGTGTTTTCACTAACAACTGGTGCTGCACTGTTCTTCCATTAATGGAAAGAGTTATTTATTTTGTGTATGTTTGAATGAGCAGAGTTTATTTCTGCAACTGCTTGCTTGCTTTAAGCCATTTAGAGTTATTGTGTGTTTGAAATTAATGAACGGAGTTTATTTCTGCAACTACTACTGGCACTTTTAAGGTACTGTTTCACTAGCAGTTGCTGCAAGGAGTTGTTTAACCCATTTCTGGCTAATGTTCTTCGTGTTTCACTGTTGCAGTCCTCACATATGGGTTATCCAGTTCCCGGTAGCCCTCATTCGGCTAGAATACCAGAGTCCTTGGTATATGACATCAGCTGCTGCCAGTTGTAAAACTGATGTCAGAACATCAGGTATAAAGGGATGCAGCCAACGCCATTTCCTCAGTCTTTCTGCCACGGAGCCCAAAACAGATGCAATTCGCACTGGCCGTTTACCTTCATTTTGCTTTCCGACTACCAAGTTGAAGACACCTTCAGATAAGTACCCCGTTGGGGATCCTCTTTTCTTGCTTTAATGAATGTCAGATAAAGTTAATAACTATCTTGCCTGTGGAAAACAGATTCCACACCATGATTTCCATTCCTATTGTATAACTTGTTTGGGCCTTGAGCACGACGTCCCTAACTGTGATCTCTGTGCTTCCTTTAACCCACGTACCATACGCCGTAGAGCTAAGATTTTGTATAAGCATTTCGGAGTCTGGCCTAAGTTCGTCGGTATGGCATCTTCTGGTCTCCTGACTTCGGATATACCTAGGAAATGCAAAGACAAGGACCGCAACAGGCCTTGGGTTAAATCTGCCAACGACGCACCTATGAAATTGGTCGTCAGCACAGCGGTAGTCAGTGAGGTGTTTTCGCAGCCCCTGCAGTCCACAGATTTTCAGCCACAAGCCTCTGCCGAGACCTTTATTGAGTCCTCCATGCCGCAGGCTGCTATTTCATCTTCAGACTCTTTGCCTGTCGCCACCTCAGATGTGGGTCCAGAGCCGCTTCTTTTCTACATGAGACCAGAACCAGAATGGCTACCTTAGTTCAGACTTCTGCAGTTGCTAGGCCTCCCAAGTCCCTCCAGATTGCTAGTAAACCTTCCAGCCACAAACCTACTCACAAGCAGGCGTCAGCCTCCCCTCTTGTGCCTCAGTTCCAATTGGTAAAGATGGCTGGTGATCTTCTTTCCTTGATTAGGGGCTCTCATCCCCACCCCCTTCAAAGAGGGCTAGGGAATTATCTCCTGATGTTTCTGTCTGTCTCAGATTCTGAGATTTCCAGTATGTCTGCTGGTGAAGAAGGACATTCTCAACTTTTTTTTTTCTGGCTTTGAGGATTCTGATGCTGAGGACTCTTTCCCTTCTGCCTCCCCTCCAGAAGATTTTTCCTTTGGGGATACTTTGAATACCCTTAGGGAGCATTTTAAATGGGAATATCAGCATTTTCCACATTCTAAGAAAAGAATCAAGGAATTTTTGGATTTGCCTCAGCATAAGCCTCTGGCTATACCTCCAGTTTTGGAAGTTGTGGATGAATTTTTCATGGAACATTCTTTAACTCCTAACTCTGTTCCTCCTGCCTCCAGAAAACCGGATAGGTATTATAGGGTTCCTGAATCTCATCAATTCCTTTTTAAAAATCCTACTGCTGATCCATAATTTATTTCTCAAGGCCCCGAGGGTGTTAAGGCTATGATTGCTAAAAATCCTATGCCTTCTGACAAAGAGTCTAGGACTTTGGACAGGTGGGATAAAACAGTCTATACCTCTGCAACTCTTGCCATTTGATCCGTGAATTGTCTTTTTCACATGCTTAAGTATCAGCAACATACTTTGGAGGCTTTGTAACCACTTACGAAGAAAATTGTTGTACCACCACGACCAAAAAGCCAGCAGCACCCGTGCCAAATAGAAGTCAAAAAATTCCACTGGAATATAGAAGTAAAAATACGATTTCTGTTTCTCCAATAAGCACTTCTGGCACACAGATAAAACTCTGTTTTATCTGTCAATATCAGTGAATATTGTGCTGTTGTTTACTGCTTCAACGCTGTGAAAATAAAACAGATTTTTATCTGTGTGCCAGAAGTGCTTATTGGAGGAACAGAAATCGTATTTTTACTTCTATATTCCAGTGGAATTTTTTTACTTCTATTTGGTACGGGTGCTCCTGGCTTTTTGGTCGTGGTGATACTTTGGAGGCTATTAAGGCATGACGGAGAACAAAGATTTTCAAGACTTACTGAATTCTGCCACTTTAGTTAATAAGCATTCACTTCATTGTGGATGTTCTTCATTCCACATTGCTGCAGTCCTAACCATTGGGTAGTCCGCTGTCCAGTCGGCGCAGGACCGACGCCATATCTTCAGTCTTTTTTGCCGCATGGTCCGATGCAGAAGCAGTTCTTGCGAGTGCAGGTTGGCGTTCTGAAATATTTCAGGAGTTTCAGACCGAATCAAAGTTGAGAGCATTTTGGTTTTTCTTGCCTCAGTATTTAACCGGATGTCAGAAAAGAATAACTGTATTTCTTGTGGGAAACAGATACCTCATAGGGATTACCATACTCTGTGTATACCTTGTTTAGGGCCTGAGCACGACGTTGTTGGTTGCCGCTCTTGTGCTAGATTTAATAAACGCACTATTAAGAGAAGGTTAGACTGTGCCAGGTTAGTGTTTGGGAAGCTCGGCTTCAAATTAAGAAGCGCAAGACAAAACAGCGAAGCCTAGGGTTGATGAACCGCAGTCGGACGTCGGTTCTTTAGAAGGCTCTGTGGAGCCAGAGGTTTAGGAGTTTCTTTGGAGTCTCAGGCAGAGACTTTATTGTTACAGGATGTGCCCTCTCAAGAGGTAGGCCAGGCTGAGGGGGCTTCTCAGGTAACTGTTCTTCCCTCTGTTCCCAAGATAGTTAGAGCTTCTCCTACTGTTGCCAAAACTTCTTTCAGAGGTAGGCCAAGTTCAGCTACAGTGGGGGTTTCTCCTAGCACTTCAGGTTCTGTGCCTAAGAAACATATGCTTAAAATGGCAGAAGATTTAATTACTATGATTAGAGGCTCTATGCCCCCTCCTGATAAGAGGCCTAGGGTGGAACCTGAGTTTGAGAGTTTGGAACAGTATTCAGTGGCTTGAGTCTTGTGCGGAAGACTTACAGGACTTTCCTCCTTATTCTGATTCTGATGTGGATGATTCCACACCTACAGCTTCTCCTCCTGAGGATTTCTCATTTTCAGAGACTCTGCATTCCATGAGGGAACACTTTAAATGGGAAGGCCAAGATTACTCTGATTCCAGGAAAAGGCTTAGGAATTCTTATTTTACCACAACATAGGCCCTTAGCTATACCTCCTGTGTTGAATGTGGTAGAAGATGTTTTGCAGAGGCTTCCTGAACCCTGACTCTTTGCCTGCTCCTGTTAAACCTGATAGGTACTATGCTCATAAGTATTTGTTTAAGAGTCCTAGGGCGGACCCAGAAACTGTTTCTCAGGGCCTAAAGGTGTTAAGGCCTCTGTGGTTAAAAATCCTGTTCCCACTGATAAAGAGGCAAGGGCTTTGGATAGGTGGGGAAAGAAAGTGTATACTTCTTCCACTCTAGCCATGAGAGCGTTGAATTGTCAGTTTCACATGCTAAAATATCAAAATTATCTCCTTTCACAATTGAAATCTAAGGTGGATGCTTTGGCGGAAGGTATAGAGTGTAAAGAGTTGCTGGATTTACTTCATGTGTCTGAACAAGTGGGTAAGCATTCTTTGCAATGTGGTTTTGATGCTGTGCAGGCCTCGAGGGTGGCTGCCACTAGTTCTGTTCTTCGCAGGCATGCCTGGTTGAGGGATCAGAATTTAGCTGAGCATGTTAAGACAAGGATTTTGGATGCTCCTTTACAGTCTGATGTGTTGTTTGGTTCGCCTGTGGAAGCAGTCCTGAAGAAAATGGAGGACAAAGCTAAGTCTATGCAAACTGTTAAAGATTTTTGCAGGTGCAGCCACAAGTTTAGTAGAAATTGGCCTACTAAGGGATGGACATATCCTGCTTATGATTCCCAGTCTAGGGGTAGGTCTAGACGTGGTAGGGGCAGAGCTCAAGGTTCTTTTAGGCCTAGAACAGGGAGTTCACCTGCTCAGACTTCTGGTGAGGGCAGGGGTCAGTCCTTTCGTAAACAGACCCAATGACCTGCCTTTTCAGCTGCCAGTAGATTATCGTCTGGCAGCTCCTTTGGAGGAAGACTGTCTCTTTTCAAAGAAAATTGGGATTTAATTACTCAAGACAGATGGGTGTTGGATATCATTCACCACGGTTACAGGTTTTATTTCCATACATTGCCCCCTTTCAAAGGCATGCCAGACGTTCCTACTACACAAAGGAAAAAGGCTCACAAGCAAATTTCTGTTACTCCAAATAGGGGCCATTCAGCCAGTCCCTGTATCGGAAAGGGGCCTAGGATTTTATTCTCGCCTGTTCCTAGTACCAAAGAAGGGGAACACGTGGAGACCAATTTTGGATTTATCTATCCTCAACACTTATCTGGACATTCCCAAGTTCAAGATGTTGACGTTGCAACAGCTTTTACCTCTGCTGGGCAAAGACCACTGGATGGTAACTTTAGATCTCAAGGAAGCTTACCTTCATGTGCCTATAAGACTAAGTTGCAGGAAGTATCTGCGAGCTGGAAATTCTCATTATCAGTTCTCTGCATTGCCCTTTGGCTTATCTACTGCCCAGAGTATTCACAAAGGTTCTGGCTCCAGTGATAGCTTACTTCAGACTAAAAGGAATTCAAATCTATCCTTACTTGGACGACTGCCTGATTCTGGCTCAAGAAAAGGAAGACCTTCTACAGCATCTGGAATATGTTATAGCAGTGCTAAGATGCCTAGGGTATTCTGTGAACGAAATAAAGTCCAGTCTAGTACCCTCTCAAGACATGTGCTTTCTGGGTGTGAGACTGAATACAGCAGACCAGATGGCCTTTTTAACCCCGGACAAACAACAGAGTCTATCCCTTTACTTTCATCAACTATCTCATCAGTCCGTGCTGACTGCAAGGACAGTCCTTCAAGCATTAGGGTTCATGGCATCTTGGATTCTGGTGCTTCCCAATGCCAAACTGCATATGAGGAAGCTGCAATGGTATCTCAAAAATGTATGGACACAGCACTGCCAGGATTTGGACACTGTCATTCAAATAATACCTTGCATTCAAAAGGAATTTTTGTGGTGGGCTCAGGAATGTCACCTAAACAAGGACTCTCTGTGACCCGGCCAGAGAGTCAGATTCTAACGACAGATGCCTCAGACATTGCTTGGGGAGCTCATCTAAATGGAAAGTGGATACAAGACAAGTGGCCTGCCAGACTACAGCATCTACATATCAACATGAAAGAGATGTTAGCAGTCCAGTTTGCATTAATGGCTTTCAAGGAGTTACTTCTTCCAGGGCAGGTGTTGATTCTAACAGACAACACAACTGTCATGTGGTACATCAACAAACAAGGCGGAACACATTCTTCCCCATTATGCGCACAAGCAATGATTTTACGGCAGACTGGGCTCAGCTTGCAACTAACTCTCCCGGCAAGGTTTCTGCCGAGCACAGAACTCCTTAGCAGATGTGTTAAGCAGACAAATCATGGATCCCCACGAGTGGAAACTGGATCTTCATGTATTTCAAAGGTTGACAGTGTCCTGGGGAACTCCAGACATAGATCTGTTCGCTTCTCCACTAAACCACCAGCTGCCAAAGTTTTGCACAAAGAGGTTACATCACACAGCTTGGAAAGTGGATGCTCTTTCTTTCAGTTGGAAAAATCTTCATGTGTATGCATTTCCACCTCTGCCTCTTCTTCCAAAGGTGCTTCTAAAGGTCAGACAAGACAAGCCAAGGATGATTTTAATAGCTCCAGATTGGCCTCGGCAGCACTGGTACCCATTACTGAGGAGTCTAGTAAAGAAGCCTCCATGGCCTTTACCTTTGATTCCACACCTTTTGTCTCAGAGAGAAGGCCACCTGCTCAATGTCAAGCTTCACTCTCTTCATCTAACAGCATGGCATATTTTGTTTTGAGAGACAGCCGGTCTCAACTTCCTCAACAAGTTTTAAATGTGATTATGGAAGCTAGAAGACCTAGTACACGGAAAGTGTATGCAGAAAAATGGAAGAGATTTTTATTTTGGAGTGCAGCAAGGAATTTGGAGATTTCTGAGCCTAATTTGAGTGTGGCTCTTCAATATCTTACTGAGTTATTAGACAAAGGTTTGTCCTTCTCTTCCATTAAGATTCATGCTGCAGCAATTTCAGCTCACTATGATTGTGACCCACCATTGTTTTCGCATCCTTTGTTCAAGCAGTTTCTCAGAGGGGCAAGAATATAAGACCCCGTAGAGCTCCTACTCCTGCTTGGGATCTCAATTTTGTGTTGGAAAAACTTACTCTACAACCTTTTGAGCTCATGGTACTGCTGATTTAAAATATTTGTCATGGAAGACTGCTTTTTGTTGGCTATTACTTCTGCAAGAAGGGTTTCTGAGTTGCAGGCCCTTATGGCAGTAGACTTTCTGATTTTCCATAAGGATAGGGTATCATTACACTAATCCTTCCTTTATGCCCAAGGTGGTTTCTAGTGTGGCTTTAAACCAAACTATTCATTTGCCTACTTTCTATGCAGATCCCCAAAATAAAGGGAAAAGATTTTGCACACTTTAGATGTACATAGGCAGTTGCGTTATTATTTAAGCAGGACTAAGGATTTCAGGCAGTCTCAGCAGTTGTTTGTTTCTTTGCTTTGAGTTCTCAGGGCAAGCCTGTGTCTAAGCAAACTATTTCTAAGTGGATTGGTTTTGCATTTCTTTTTGTTATTCCCATCATCGTAAGGAGATTCCAGCTGGGATTAGGCCTCATTCCACTAGGGCTACTGCCACTTCAACAGCTTTTTTAAGGGGGGTGGCAACTAAGGATATTTTAGAGGCAGCTACTTGGAGTTCAGTGCATACTTTCTCTAAGCATTACCACCTTCCTCTCTATTCTAAATCTAGGGCTGGTTTTGCCACAGCCATTTTGCAAGGCATGTTGGCAGCTCCTGCTTCTTTATGATTTGCCAGCCTCCTTACCTCTGCTTTGGGATTCTACCCAATGGTTAGGACTGCAGCAATGTGGAATGAAGAACATAGTACAGTTTTGTACCTACCATAAATGTAGATGTTCGAGGATCCACATTGCTGCAGTCCAATCCTCCCGCCTTCCCCTCTGTGTTTAGGGGTGGTGGTGGTGTGAGTTGGCCTCTGTATATATATATATATATATATATATTGTATATAAGTTTGGTGCAGGGCTTTTTTGGTTTGGGCCTTGTCTTTTTAGGGTCTTCTGACATCTGGGGCAAGAAAAGACTGAAGATATGGCGTCGGTCATGCGCATTAGTACCCTGATTGACGCATATCGCCTTGACCGACGTCAGCCATATACTTTGGTATTCGGGCCGACTGGACAGCGGACTACCCAATGGTTAGGACTGCAGCAATGTGGATCCTCGAACATCTACATTTATGGTAGGTACAAAACTGTACTTTTTGACACTTTGGAGGTTTCCTGCAGAGCAGCAGCCACTGGTTCTGTAATTAGAAGGCATGCTTGGCTCAGGGAGCAGCCTCTTTCTGAACCTGTTAAATCTAAATTTCTGGATGTTCCTTTGCACAAGGACAGTCATTTTGGTAATAAGGCTGAGGAGGTACTGAAGAAGTTGGAGGATAAGGCAAAATCTATGCAAACTGTAAAAGATTTTCTTCCGGTTCAGCCTCCTCGGTATAGTAGGCATTATCCTTCCAAGAATTTGTCTTTCCCTGATCTTGGCAAGCAGGGTCACTCTAGGCCTAGGGGTTTCAAATCTTCCAGAGGGCAGCCTTCTGCCCCTCAAAGGGCCAAGCAATGGCATTCTTCTTCTTCTAAATCGAGGAGTTCTAAGCCAGCTCCCCAAAGCAAACATTCTCAATGACTCCAGCCTTCTTGTGCCTTCCTCTGCGGGCCCTGGGTTTCCTTTGGGGGGAAGGTTAGCCAGGTATGCAGAGCTATGGTCTACCATCACAGACAACAAATGGGTGCTCAATATAGTAGACCAAGGTTACAAATTTTACTTTCACACCTTCCCTGTTTTACCAGGGTACCCAGACATACCCAGAACTCTCAGGGCAGAGGTAGAAACTCAAATTTCTTCTTTACTGACTATGGGAGCTATAGAGGCAGTTCCTGCAAATCAGGCAGGCCTAGGTTTTTATTCAATACTTTTTCTGGTACCCAAGAAAGGGGGCACCTGGCACCCTATTCTGGATCTGCTTATTCTAAACACATTTCTGGTGATTCCTAAATTCAAGATGCTCACCCTTCAACAGTTACTACCAATGCTGGGCAAGGATTCATGGCTGGTAACTTTGGATCTAAAGGAGGCTTATCTGCATATCCCAATAAGGGAAAGTTGCAGGCAGTTCCTTCGCTTCAGGGCTGAGAAGCAACACTTTCAATTCTCAGCATTGCCTTTGGCTTATCTACTGCTCCCAGAGTTTTTAACAAGTGCCTGGCTCCAGCCATTGCATTTTGCAGGCAGAGAAACATTCAAATTTATCCTTACCTGGATGACTGCCTCATTCAAGCAAACTCCCCAGAACAACTAGAAAAGAATTTGGATTTTGTGAAGAACACACTCACCTCTTTGGGTTACACACTCAACAAAAAGAAGTCAAAGTTGGTTCCTACAAGGGAGATTGTTTTCCTGGGAGCGAGTCTAAATACAGCCAACCAGATGGTATTCCTCCCTCAACAGAAGCAAGAAGATCTTTTGGCTTACTTCATGAACTTGGCAAGCATGACCCAGCTCTCTGCAAGGCAATTCCTGCAAGCACTGGGATTCATGGCTTCATGTATTTTGATGATCCCATATGCAAGGCTGCATATGAGAAAACTTCAATGGTACGTCAAGAATCTTTGGTGTCAACACACACAGGACTTAGACTTGATTATTCCCCTGATTCCCTGTCTACAAATGGAGTTCCTGTGGTGGGCAACAGCCTGTTCTCAGTACAAGGGTCTGCCTTTCCGCCCACCGCCTGCCAGCCAGACTCTCACCACAGATGCCTCAGATGTTGCATGGGGGACTTGGAGCAACCAGCAGATTCATCTGCACATAAACTTAAAAGAATTGATGGCAGTGCAGCAGGCCTTGCTAGCTTTCAAGGACCTTCTCTACCCTGGGACTCATCATGTGGTACATCAACAAGCAAGGGGGGACTCACTCTTACCCCTTGGGCAGACAAAGCATGAGACTATGGTCTATAGCAGCATCCATGGGCTTAAATCTAATAACCCAGTATCTCCCAGGGAGGCTAAACTCCTTGGCAGATCATTTGAGCAGACATGTTCTGGATCCTCACGAATGACAACTGAACAAGGACATTTTCCATCGCATCACTCATCATTGGTGCACCCCACAAGTGCATCTTTTCTCCTCTGACACCAATCATCTCCTTCCAACCTTCTGAACCAGGGAGTTTCACAACAAAGCTTGGAGGGTGGATGCGTTGTCCTTCCCATGGACACATCTCTCAGTTTATGCATTCCCTCCTCTGCCTCTTCTTCCCAGAGTGCTGCTAAAGATAAGGAACGAAAAACCAAAGGCTATTCTGATAGCTCCAGATTGGTCCAGGCAGCATTGGTATCCTCTCCTTCGCAGCCTTTCACAGGCTCAACCTTGACATCTTCCTCTGGTACCAGATCTGTTGGTTCAGGGACGGGGAAAGTTCCTTCATCCTCATCTTGAAACTCTGCATTTAACTGGCTGGCTAATACTTTAAATCTTTCCCAACAGGTGGTTGAAGTTCTTCATGAGGCCAGGAGGCCTGGCACCAGAAAATCCTATGCAGATAAATGGAAGAGAGTTTGCTCTTGGATGCTGGCTAAAGGAGAAGACTCTTTTCATCCTTCTCTTTCCCCTAGCAGGATTGCTTAATGGTGGACTTTCCTTTTCTTCAATGAAAATTCATGCTTCAGCAATTTTTGCTCATTGTTCTTTTGAGCAACCCATTTTTTCTCACCCCTTGATGAAACAGTTCCTGAGGGGAGCTAGTAATCTTAGACCTCCCAGAAGAGTTCCTACTCCTGCTTGGGATCTTAATTTTGTCCTGGAAAAACTTACTCTGCTTCCATTTGAACCAGCTGTCTCTGCAGATTTGAAGTTTCTATCCTGGAAGACTGCTTTCCTTTTAGCTATTACTTCAGCTAGAGGGGTATCTGAGCTGCAAGCCTTAATGGCAGTAGAACCTTTCATCATTTTTCACTCAGATTGGGTTTCTCTGAGAACCAATCCCTCCTTTATGCCTAAGGTAGTTTCCAGATTAACCCTTAATCAGTCTATTCACCTGCCTACATTTTTTAACAATCCCCAAAATAAAGGGGAAAGGATTCTGCATTCTCTTGTTGTGCGTAGACAGCTGAGATTTTACTTAGGACTAAATCCTTTCAAAAATCTGAACAGTTGTTGGTTAGTTTTGCTCCTGGGGCTCAGGGTAAAGCTATTTAAAAAAAAAAAAAACATCTCCAAATGGATTGCTCATTGTATTCACTTTTGTTACCTGCAGCATGGGAAGGTTCCCCCTCAGGGTATTAGGACCCATTCTACTAGAGCAGGCTCTACCTCTGCAGCTTTTTTGAGAGGTGTGCCTACTAAGGACATTCTAGAAGCAGCTACTTGGTCTTCTGTCCATACTTTCACAAAGCATTGCAATCTACCTATGTTTTCTAAATCCAGGGCTGGTTTTGCCTCTGCAATTTTGCAGGTCCTTCTTACCAACACTTAATCTATGATCCTTCCTCCACCCTTTGTCTTTTTTCCTGGGCTTTGGGAATCAACCCATATGTGAGGACTGCAACAGTGAATACACTCGAACATCTACATTTATGGTAAGTGTACACAACTGTACTTTTGAATGAATTGTGTTTATTTCTGCGACTGCTTGCTTAATCTATTTAGTGTGTGTGTTAATGAACAGAGTTTATTTCTGCAACTACTGGCACTTTTAAGGTATTGTTTCACTAACAGCTGCTGCACAGAGTTGCTTAAGCTTTTTTCCGGCTATTTGAATGAATGGAGCTTAATCCATTCCGCAACTACGGGCACTTTTTAAGGTATTATTTCACTACTGCACGGAGTTGCTTAAGGTGTGTGTTTGAATGAACAGAGTTTATTTCTGCCACTTTTAAGGTGCTACTAATAGCTGCAGCAATTTCCAGCTGTTTGAATGTTGTTGTGTCTTTCGGCTTATCCTGGTTAGGGGTCGCCACAGTTTAACTCCGGTCCGCTAATGTTTGATAGTGGATTTTTACGTGCCGAGTTACCAGCCCTGACGCACAACCTTCAATGAAGGCATGCTCATTCACGCATGCCTCCACACAGAAGACACTCTAGCTGAGAATCGAATGGGACAACATCTTGCTGTGAGGCGACAACGCTACCGCAGGAAATTCCAGCTGTTTGAATGAATGGAGCTTCATCCGTTACACAACTACTGACACTTTTTTAAGGTATTGTTTCACTGTTTCACCAACAACTGCTGCACGGAGTTGCTTAAGTCATTTTACGGCTGTTTGAATGAATGAATGGTGTGTGTGTGTGTGTGTGTGTGTGTGTGTGTGTGTGTGTGTGTGTGTGTGTGTGTGTGTGTGTGTAAGTAGACTTTTATCATGGAAATGTTCTGAATAGAGCAGATGTTATGTAGTCCTGTCTCGCTTACATTCTTACCCATGGGTTCGCAGCCGAATATCGGCTCCGACTCGGCCTATTTACTAGCTCAAAAGTCTCTGATTGGCTGAGCTAAGAGGGTATCCCATAGTACACTGCTTCGCATCCCTAGATCTCGTTTGCCGCTTGTAGAGCTCAGACGTGGTCTCACTTGGCTGTGGCTAAGTACCCTTTTTTTACTTATTTCTCTTGAGAAATTGGTTACTTTATACTTAAAAAGGTTTTTTAATAGCTACACTTGCTGCAGTAGTTGTGTTTGTGTTTAGTAGTGTTTTTTGTGGTATCCCTAACAGTTCCCACGGGCTAGGCCTGTTTTAGTCAGAGGGCCTAGTCCTCCCTTAGTGAGAGTTTGTCTGCTTCTTATTGTATATATTTTTTTGAGAACCGTTTAAGTTAGAGGTTCTCTGTCTGTGTTCTTGTTGCTATTGTTTGTTGGTTAAGAGCTTCGCTCTTCTCTGTGGTACTGTCTGCTGTCTAAGTGGTGGGCTTCCAGCCCTTTTTGGTAGTTAACTGTAGTTATGCTGTGTGCCTTGCACCCGTTGGAAGTTGTTAACTCTTTGGATATGTCTAAAGATCAGAAAGAACATAAGCCTTCTGGCTTTAAAAAGTGTTCAAAGTGCGGATATAAAATGTCCATCACGGATGGACACTCTGTGTTTACTGTCTTGGAGCCATCCATTTACAGGAGTTGTGTAGCTTTTGCCATGCCTTCAGTCCTAGGGTGCTCCTAAGAGAGGAAAAACAAATTGATTTTAAAGGTACTGCTTAAACCATCTTTCGAGGAGGCTATAGATTTGGCTCCCAGCTCCCAGTTGAAATCTAAGTCCTCCAAGTCCAAGAAAAGGTCTCAGGCTCCATCGGCATCTTTGGAGCCTCCGGAGAAGATTACCATATTGGATACTGCTTCCTCGGCTCCACTGTCTTAAGGGCCACAGGAGGTGTCTGTATTAAGTGAATCAGCGTCCGCTCCGATCATTCTCGAACCTATTCGGAGCCGGTCGCCGAGTGTGAGGCATGGTTTACCAGATAAGAGGTCTCAGTCTCCATCCATCTCTTCCAAATCCTCCAGGCTTTCCGATTTGGATGTGGATAGGGTGGTGCAGAGGCTGCTGCAGTCTCCGGTGTTGGCTAAATTGTTTTCGGCTCTGACCCAGTCGGCTCCGGAGCCAGTTCCTATGGTTGTTTCATCGATTCCTCCTCCGAGCACATCCTTGCTGTCAAAGCCAGTATGTTCCGCTCCAAGTGATGTTCCTGCGCCGGCTCCAATACTCCCTCTGGGTTTATTGGTGCCGACCTCGGCTCCGACCATGTTGGTTCCATCCACAGGGTTCAAGACTTGGGTCTCCTCGGTCGGGCCCGAAGGGGATTCCTCTGGACATCTTTCGGTTCCGAGTCTCCCACTCGGTGCATCGGCTAGGGGGACCCCGGTCCCGTTCATGGCCTTGGAGGCCGGTCAGTCCTCGGACTCGGGGGGGGGGTCCCGCCTTCAAGGCCATGTGGACCGTGCTGGCCAGGTCGTCAGCTATGTCACTCAGGTCGGTCATTCCATCCCCTACCACTCCGGCGAGAGCTTCTGACACCCACCTATCTGTGGACAGCAGAGCACCAGGCCCTAAGGATACCCCCACGAGTGATCCCCCACTTTCTGAAGGTCCCTCAGAGCCTGTGCCTGAGGAAGCTCCCAGAAAGAAATTGTGCAAGAAGAAGCACATAGACTCCCAGGACGAGTCTCTCACTTCTGATACTGACCTCGAGGAATTGGAAGAGTCCCCCAAGTCTTCCTCTGATGATGTTTCCTTCTCTGATATCCTGGAGATACTGAAACAAAGAGGAGACAGGCCTTCCAAAACCCCTTCCGAGGAGGAGTCAGTATTCCTTAAGGCTTTTGGTGCACAACCTTCCGCCTCCTGGGTGTCTCCACCCTTCGATGAACTTCTTGACCTTATTTGTCGAAAGGTGTGGGAAAACCCTGATTCTGTGGAGCCAGTACCTCGGCGCCCCAACAAATTTCTCTCCGCCCCTCATGGAAAAGAATTTCTGACAAAGGGAGTCCCGGTAGATGCCATGGTGGTGGCGGCAGCCACCCAGAAGGAAGTTGCAGAGTCTTCCTGTTCGGTCCATCCTCCTAAGAAGGAGTCTAGGACTACGGACCGGTACGGGAAGTGTACCTTGTCTTCAGCCACCTTCACCTTAAGGTCACTGAATTAATTATCTCATTTCACTCGGCTCCAGAGAGATCTCCTTAAGGAGTTGGGAGATACTCTTGCAGGTAATATACCTGAAACGGTGGCTCAGACAGTCAACGCACAGGTTTCTACCCTCAACTCCATCGCAAACTCGTCCATGCGACTCATTTCGTATGCGGCCGAGGGAGCGAGTAGGGTGGCCAGCTCAGGTGTAGCCCTTAGAAGGCAAGCCTGGCTGCGCCTGTGTCACTTTGCGGAGGCCTTCAAGTCTTCCTTCACTGATGCCCCTTTTGATGGTTCCTCCTTGTTTGGGACCAAAGTGAAAGACACCCTCACCAGGTGCGAGCAAGATGGAAAGACCCTGTCTGTTGTAGGGGTCCATTTTTCCCTCCTTTCTAGGCCTTATCCCAAGGCTCAGTGAGGGGGAAAGATGTGGTTCAAGAAATCACAAAGTTTTTTCCTGCCGCACAAGGTGAAACCCCCTACCGAGGCAGGGAAGGGGGGAGTTATTCGGGGAGACGTCACCCCAGAGGCAGAGGGGGCCCCCGCAATTCTGTAGACCATGACTCCTTTCATGGCTCCCCATACTTTCATTCCTGAGGGTGTGCCCGACTGTGCTTATCCGGAGCCAGTCGGGGGTCAAATTTCCTTGTATCCGGAAGCCTGGGAAAACATCACCCAGGACCGATGGATATTAAGGATAATTTCCGGAGGTTACACCATTCCATTCTCTTCAGTACCCCCTCTCATTAGAAAAATCCCAGATGTTCCACCCAGTCAAAAGGATCATGCAGCCTCAGAGATATCTCAGCTGCTTGAAAAAGGAGTCATCCAACCAGTCCCCTCAGACCAGATCGGATTAGGGACTTACTCAAGATTCTTTTTGGTCCCGAAAAGAACAGGGGACCTGAGACCTATACTAGATCTCAGTCAACTCAACCATTTTGTACACAAGTCCAAATTCCATATGGTCACCCTACAATCTATTCTACCATTGTTGGGAAAGGAAGTATGGATGTGCTCCATCGACCTGAAGGATGCTTACTACCATATCAAAATGGACAGGGCATCCAGATGTCATCTATGCTTCCGGCTGGGAGCCAGACATTTACAGTTTTGAGCCCTGCCCTTTGGTCTCACCACAGCCCCCACGGTGTTCACCAAGTGTATTGCAGTGGTGGCTACTCACTTGAGACGTCAAGGATTCCAGGTGTTTCCGTACCTGGACGACTGGCTCCTCACCGCCCCCACCAGACATCTACTAATTCAGACCAGGGACACTACCCTCAGTCTAGGTCACCAATTAGGCATTACGATAAACTGGAAAAAATCTGCCTTGTTACCCTTACAGTGTGTCACCTTTATAGGAGCAGAGCTGGGCACCATTCAAATGCGAGCGTTCCTACCACAAGAAAGAATCACAGGGATGCAACAACAAATTCTCACGCTGATGCCTCTGAGACATGCGAAGGCCAGACTGATTCTTCAACTCCTAGGGACCATGGCAGCTACTATAATGTTGGTCCCGTTAGCGAGATTACACATGAGAATTCTTCAATGGCTTCTCTTTGTCCAATGGTCTCTCCAAAGACTTCCGCTATCCCATCCAATTCTACTGACAGACAAATGCAAGCAGGACCTCCGTTGGTGGCTGTGCACCAACAATTTGAACGTAGGAAAACCCTTTGTTCCACCCATCCCTGTGGCCGCAGTGACTACGGACGCCTCCCAGATAGGGTGGTGGGGGGCATTATCTTGGCAGGATGGTCCAAGGCACGTGGCAGAAGCACAAGATACATTTGCACATAAACGTCCTGGAGATGAGAGCAGTTCTTTTTGCGTTGCAGGCACTTCAAGAAGTCCTCCCTCTAGGGACTATTGTGATACACTCAGACAACATGTAAGTAGTGTGGTATCTCAACAAGCAAGGAGGAACCCGAGCATATCCACTATGCAGGGAGGCCATGCACGTGTGGCATTGGGCAATAGCTTCCCAACGGTTTCTAGTGGCAGCACACATCCCAGGGAAGACCAATGTGATAGCGGACAAGCTAAGCAGGGCGATTCTTATGCCCTACAAGTGGTCCCTGAATCGCCTGGTGGCAGAGCGAATCTTCAGCAGATGGGGTCATCGTTGCTGCGACCTCTTTGCCAGCCCTCTCAATGCGAAATGCAGCAACTACTTCTCGCTGATCCCCCCACCGGGGGAATCAACCAGGGACGCTATAGCTCACAATTGGCCCTCCAGTCTGCTTTATGCTTTCCCTCCGTTTCCACTTCTCTCAAGGGTGATTCAGAAAGCGCAATCCTTGGCAAGCAAGATGATTCTGATTGCCCCACACTGGCCTCGTCAAGTATGGTTCCCCTTCCTTCAACCCTACCTTGTGGATACTCCTTGGATTCTGGAACCCCTTCCAGACTTACTGACACACATGTCGGGACAGTTCCACCCCTCTCTGAGGACACTCCAGCTGACAGCCTGGCTACACCACTTCTATCCTTAGTCAGATGTCATAATTTTTCACCAGACGTAGTCCATATTTTGTCATCCTCTCATAAACCATCCACTAGAAAAATCTACTTTAGCAAATGGAAAAGATTCTCTATTTGGGCTCATTCCAGAGGCATAGATCCCTACACGGCTCCAATTGATTCCGTTTTGGAACTTTTGTCTATATTGTTCTATCAGGGGTCCGCTTCAGCCGCCATCAAAGTTCAGCTGGCGGCTTTATCAAACTTCCACGTGGCCAATGAACCTAGCTTTATGGTACACAGACTATGTCAAAAATTCCTTAAAGGTACCCTATGGCTTCGTCCCCCAGTATCACAACCTGTTATGCCCTGGGACCTATATTTTGTTCTTCAAGCCCTCACTCTTCCACCCTTCGAGCCTGCAGCTACCTGCGAGTTAAAGTTTCTAACATGGAAAACAGCCTTTTAATAGCTATCACTTCAGCAAGGTGGGTCTCCAAAATCCAAGCCCTTTCCATCAAACCCCCATTTTTAATTTTCCATAAAGATAGAGTCTCCCTTAGACCAAACCCGTCATTCCTTCCCAAAGTGGCTTCCCTGTCTAATATAAATCAGTCTATTGAGCTGCCAGTTTTCTTCCCCAATTTTTCCAACAAGGCAGAGTTCAGATTTCACCAACTAGATGTACATAGACAGTTATGCTTCTATCTCCATCGGACAAAAGAGATTCGGAAATCTGACCAACTCTTTGTCTCCTTTTCTGAAAACCAGCTTGGTTCTCTGGTATCCAAGGTCACACTCTCTAGATGGATGGCCAGTTGTATTTCCTTCATTTATCACACAGCAGGTAAAACTTTGCCCTTTCCACCTAAAGCCCACTCCACAAGAGCTGTCTCCACATCCACAGCCTATCAAGCTAGATTGTCGATGGATGATATATGTGCTGCGGCCACTTGGGCTTCTCCTCACACTTTTGTCTCTCATTACAAATTGGACGTGGTTTCCAGGGGCAGATCTTCATTTGGCTCCACAGTTCTCAGGAGTATTTTCCTATGAGCCACCCAGGTTGTAGGTGCTAGGGACGCTGTCCCATGAGTAAGAATGTAGGCGAGATAGGACTACATAACATCAAGAAGTTATGTACTCACCATAACGTTTGATG
The DNA here is from genome assembly GCF_019279795.1 of Protopterus annectens. Taxonomy (NCBI): domain Eukaryota; kingdom Metazoa; phylum Chordata; order Ceratodontiformes; family Protopteridae; genus Protopterus; species Protopterus annectens. The sequence continues at coordinate 1,067,411,357 of NC_056729.1, read as the reverse complement.
TATGTAGTCCATCTCGCCTCACATTCTTACCCTCCCGCCTTCCCCCCTGCCTGGAGGATTTGGAGGTAAAATGTTATCATGCAGGGTCCCTTTGATTAATTTGTTTGGATAATTTGTTTGTATGATTGTGTGTTATGTATGCAATAACTGAGTTGTTTGCAGCAAACTAGATCTGGGGATGCGAAGCAGTGTAGTATGGGATACCGTCTTAGCCCAGCCAATCAGAGACTTTTGAGCTAGTAAGTAGGCCGAGTCTGAGCCGATATTCAGCTTCGAACCCATGGGGGTAAGAATGTGAGGCGAGATGGACTACATACATCAAACGTTATGGTGAGTACATAACTTCTTGTTTTGTCATTATTGGTTCATGCATTTTGTTTCATTGCCTACTGGAAATATGTTCAAACAATAAATTTAAAATGCGATTGTGTGTGGAAATAGACTTTTATGATGGAACTGTTCTGAATTCGTCAGTTTTGTCACTATTGGTTCATGTGTTTTGTTTCATTGCCTACTGGAAAATGTTTAAACAATAAATATAAAATGCACTCAAACTTAAGTCTAACAAGTGTGCTCTATTATACAAGGAATTAATTTAATAAAGTCAGGAAGGTGTATCAAAGAAAGCGTGTATGTTTCTTGTTTTGTGTGCAAGGGGCTTGTGATATGAAAACAGCCCAAAGGTAATCTTTATTCACCACTGGCTAGATGCATTTTCTTTGGATGTGGTGTGGGTTTCAATGCTGTTTCAATAAATGTGAGTTTCAAGGGCAGAGAAGTTTTAATGCCAAGTCTATTTTCATTGTGAGACAGTATTACTTTGTTTAGCAGATATCTATTAGTGTTTATGCATTGTGCTATGAAATGTAAAAACTGAAATTCAAATAATCATTGTAAAAGCAAAGCAGTATGCACACGAGTGTTTATGGTAAATGGGGTGAAATAGCCAGGTAATGTGACATTGGAATGGCTGCAGGGAGACTCTGGTGCCATATTTTGGTTGTATGTTCTTCAGTTTGCATTTGAAAGTTGGTATCTCACAATTCCATTGGAGTGGGCGGGGTTATGTAATTATGTATGCAGATGTTACGTTAATCAGCGTACAGATTTGTACCTATTTGTCATGGGCCTTGTCCAGATTTTTGATGTTTCCAAGTTGCGAGGTATGCGTAGAGTTCCCCCTTGTAAATGAGCACCAGATCCAGGATGTTTGAGCCCTTTGTGAGTTTGTCAGTCAGATGACCCAGGGCATTGAAGTTAATGAAATCCAGGAATCTTTGATCAAGTGAGTTAGAACACTTATAATTTATTTAAACAAATTAACCAATAAAAAAGCTCAAAACTGAGCTTTGTTCCAGCAGCCTTCAATCAGATGAGTTCTAACTACACACTCCTGCTGCTAGAGTGCAGGGAAACACTCTTCAACAAAAGATGGCCTGGTTTAGTGCTCAATGTATACAAACAGAACAAGATTCTGCAGATCTGAATCTAGTCTATGCTGCAGCAAACAAAGTGCAACAATTTCAGAAAGAAACACAGTTCAAATAAGCAGAAACAATAAGCCATCAACCAGCAACTCCCAGCTCAGAAGGGCAGAGGTTACCCTCTCCTCCCACAAGAGTGTAGACCACAAACCTTCTTAATGTAAAATAACTGGCCTTAAGCCCAGGCATTTAAACTAGAACTAAGACACTTTTGGAATAACAGGCACACTAAGCCTTCAACCAGCAATTCCCAACATAGAAGGATGTAAGCTACCTCTCCTGCCACAAGAGTGTAGACCACAAACCTTCTTAATGTAAAACAGCTGGCCTGAAGCCCAAGTGCTTAAACCAAAGCTAAGAGGCTTAGAATAACACTTACAATTTAATCAGGCCACGAACAAGCAGTAATAAATGCAGCAGAATAAATGCAATTGGACACTTTTAAGAACAAGCAGCAAAAGCAAATTAAAATAATAAAGTAGGAAGAAACACTAATACACTAAAAGAAGCTGAATAAAGTGCACCTTTTTAAGTTAAGTGGGAGGGAGGAAACAGAAGATTATTCAAGGTTAAGAAACTAAGGGGGTGTGCTTTCCCAAATGATCTCTATGCACTCAATAGCATGAGCTTATGAGATGGGATTTTGAGGAGTGTCCAAAATCAGAATTATAATGGGGGGGCAAATCAAAAAACACCAAGTTTACGAGTACTACAGCAGATGGGTGTGTGAATGGTAAAAATAAAATGCAGAGATCAGCAATATTCAGGCAGATTACAGCAAGCAAGCCAAACAAGCACTCCAGCTAAATAAAGATATTTCCAGCTAAATGAGGAATGCTATTTCTCAGCTCCTCCCACTAATTTGCTGATGTTATTCACTGTTTGCAAAGGAATTATTTGCCATCTTTTCTAACTTACCCTAGCCAAGACCTCTTAAACTCCAACAGAACAGAAACACTTAAAACAAATGTAATAGAATAATAAAATACAAAACAGAAGTAACCAAATGTTAAATGAAAAAAACTTCAATTCAAAATAAAATGCAGACAGAGATCAGCAATATCCAGGCATTTAAATTAACAATTTAGAAAAGAGATGCCACCAGGGCTAGCCTTTGGTCAACTTGTGCCCTAGACAAAATGTCTGCACAGTGCCCCCCCCCACATGCATACACACCACTTGGTGTCCCCATCCGGGTCTACCTACACCATGCAGATTACTGGAAAAGCACCCCTGCTAGAGCGGCGCCCTACGCAGCCACCTAGTTGGCCTATGCCTAAGGCCGGCTATGGATGCCATTACTATCTTCTGGGGTGGGTCCTTTTACAAATATATATTTTTTCAATACTGGCAGAATACCAGATTTAGCTGTGGTATGTGGTAATAGGACAAACTGCCCAGACCACCAAGGCAGTCACTTTAAATAATTTAAGCATAAAATGATACCAATCAGGATTGTGGCTAGGCATAGAAGCATAGCTGTCAACTATCTCTTCAGAAAATACACTTTACTGCAGAATTTGATATTCTAGCAAATTAAGTGTATATATAACAGAAATATTTAAATTATGTCTTTATATTTGGATCTTTGCTCACATTTTTGGGCTTTGTCCCTGATACATGAGCTATGAGGTTGAAATGTATGTTCTCTAGTGTCTCTGATCCCTGTAATTTGCCTCTTATTTTTTGTCTGCTCCTTTATAAAATTTGTTTCTTTCTATTAAATCATTAAGGATTGAATCTGCTAATTTGTGACAGATATTTGCCTTTCAGATTGTACTTCCTTCTAAAAATGCATGCCAATGACAAACCTGTTATTCTACAAGCACTCTTAATATATAACAGCCGTATTTAAAATCAGTTCCATGTGTATTGTTTTTTTCCTATAACACCTTTAATGAATTATCACTTGTGACATCGGCAGATTTACACTTGTATAAAAGAAAAACAAATATATTAAATTATTCAGTTACAAACATCATACATTACATAAACCCTGGGATTTAATAACAAATTGTGTAGATGCTGAATGTAAGCATGTTAGTGTGATGAGCAGCAGCGCTAATCCAATATGCATGCTGCTCATTGTGCCTACACAGATGCAAGCACCTTTCCCATGGCCAGCATATGTGGACATGGAAAGGTGCTTGCATGAATGAGCACAGTATGTAAACAAAACTGATCGCATATAGGCAGTGCTCAGATATGAACATGTGCTGTAGCCCACACATGTTAATCGCAAGTACAGGAACACAATACAGTATGAGGGGAAGCAAAATGGGAGAATAGGTATACAAAGATGTGATATAATAGTTTAGTAATGTCGTAAAGCAGAAATGTGTAGTGTATCTCACAAGCAAATGTGATGAAGGTGTATAAAAAGCATTATGAACATAAATCTTACAAAACTGATGTAATGATAATTATTGTGAATCTCAATCCCGTAGGTACGCACATAAATAATATTGGGCATTCTGATGAAGGATTTGGATAGGGACATAAAGCTGTATTGCAACAAAGAGGCGTGGAGGTGTGATATACATGTCAATTAAATGGTTGAGTTCAGATAACAGTTTGCAAGTACAGACGATATATTAAAGGATAAATACATAGAATGCATTCATGGCATACAAGGATATATATACAAGGAGTTGATGTATGAAAGCTGACAGCACTGATGTAATATCCATCTCACCATGTATACACAAGGACAAAAGGACATTACAGCTGTAATGTCAGGTAACTCAGGAATGGATGTGTCTATGCAAAGAAATGACAGAAGCACCAATAGGGAAGGGTGTCATCACCTACCAGCATGTAATAAACAAGCAAGTGTTGCATGTTTATATAAATGATACATGGCAATCTAATAAAAAATCAACATATATAAGTGGCCAATGTCAAGAGTGTGCAGATGACATGTCAGGAGTCCAGTGTTGCTGTTGCAGATTTGCAAATATGTCTGACATACTAATACTGGGCATGCTCACATACAGTTACAGAGAGCAGTAACAGAACAGCAATTCGACAGTAACAATACAATAGAAAGTGTAATAGAGGACCAGTCACATCTCCTGTTGGTCACCCTGCATTCCATATAGATAGAAACATTTATAGAATATTTATAGAATAAATAGACTACTTGCACATGATTCTTACTGTACTACATTTGTTTTTGCTTTCTTCAGTGTAAATATTTTTACTGTTGCTTTTCTCAAGTGTTAATACCTTTGTATGTGATATTTACTTGTATGTTTCTCTATTTTGTTTTTATTAATCCTTTATTTACCATGTAACAATATTTCATACTTTTTATATCTGTTTGGAGCTTTTCTCCCCAGGCCTCTACTGAAAATGGAAATATGTCCAGCTGGACTAGCCTGGTTAACAAATGTAAAATTAAATAAATAAATAAAATAAATAGACTCGCACATCTACTAGCAAGTCATATACTGTGATAGAAACAATGGCAGTGTTAAACATGTCAATAAGATGACATGCAATACAAGGCATAGTTACCTTGTTAATAAGTAATGCATATGAACAAGGAATGACCTATGAAACGTTTGCATCATGTCATTTTAGAACACATGCCCGAACAGATATCAGAGAGATGTATAACAATCAGGGGTGCCACAGACATATGCATTTTAGTCACATAAAGAGTAACACCACTGAAGGGTAGACAGCACTTTCATACCATATAAAGTGTACTGATAACCTACCTGGTATGACAGTTCATGAAAAGCTGGCCTGTGTGATTGTGTAAGTCAGTGTAGTCTGACAGACAGATGTTAGCAGATTCCAACCCGCCTGCCTGTTATGCAAGGCAGTCTCCAGATCCCTGTATTGACTGCCTGTGCCATGTCAGATAGCAGTGAAGGCTGTCACAAATAACTGAATTGAATGTGTGTCAACCCAGGAAGTATGGATATTACATGAACAGTGAGTCAGAATTCCAGACATGAGCTACCCGTGTTACTGTCCACACAACACCGAGTATTACAATAGACTGTTTTTGATAAGGAAGTTGCTTCCATCATGTAAAACACACATTGTCCCAGAAGTGAGCACCAGTATATTTGTGTAGGTATGCTATAAATTCCAATACTCAGCGCATGGCCAAAGGAGCACTCACTGCATGACATGCCCTGAATGAACATTTCAGTGGCATGCAGTCGCAACCTATGATGATGGTATATGATTGTCCCGCATAACAGTGGATAACAATAACTAGATTTTTTTTTTGTAATGGCAGTACATTTATATAATGTTGCCCCTGGCAGGAATTGAACAGCAAGCAATGTGACTCTACTGTTTAGTGACATCTGGATTAACCACAAGCACAAGTCTTACCACCAGTATGACAGTCCACTGGTGCTAAATTATGATAAAATCTGTATATGTGGTAAACAATCTCTGGGATGAAAAGGATCATGGAAGTTCATCACAGTGTCAATGGACATATTCTCACCATGGTACATGTCAGTCATGTATTACAGTACAAGGCTCGCCAGTGCTAACAGGCACTGAATGTGGATTTTCATAAGATGAACATTTGATAGCACAATACTTGGATATTTCCCAGGATGAATGCACCAATGTAGAAATGTCACTACAAGTGTGACGCATGTGGTTATGTGAAGGGATGACATGTTCCTTCTGCAAGGGATATGTGTGCCTGTAACTGCTGTGATTGCTGAAGTATGTCATCAGGAAGCATGCTGTCTCATTCCCTCATGCTTCTGGATAACATTTCCTATATATGTTATGCAAAAAACATGGAAGCCGATGTTGTCATTTTTCTGAATAATATCATCGCTATGTGACAAATTGTCACCGCACTTATTAAGAGGGACCAACATGTATATGTGTACAAAGCCAACATGCATGACAACACTGTTAGTGACATGTACAGTCACACTGACACAATGTACTCTGAGCAGTAATGGATGGATTTCAAGTAACTACCCAAGACTGCAAGCTAAACTTCAATGTTTTCAGCCTGAGTCACAAGCACCACATGACCATGTTGAGGTACACCTGAGACGGTGCACAGTGAAATTGATGACATCACCACTGTTTATAAGCTGGACATTTATGCTAAAAAGTGTCCAAAGTACACAATAACACTGTACAGCTGCAAATCATATATGTCTTTGCAGAATAGTGTACAAGATATCAGGGTGAAGGACACACCCACAACTGCACTACATCATCTTTTGATATATATATATATATATATATATATATATATATATATATATTTATATATATTGCACCAAGTACAAAACACACTGTCAGAGTCATGCAACACAGCAGAATATGCACTGCCAATATGACCTATGGCAGGCAACTTAATTGTATGCAGTCATTGTGTAGACAAAACATTATTCACCCTGGAGATACTATGATTTGTTAGAGTCAGAGGGTGCCACTGTAATTTTATCAAATAATTAGAAGAATACATAGGTTCATACTAGGCTATCTGCCCTGGGGCAATTATAAGCCTAGCCTGATTCTGTATGGCTTACGCCACCCTTTGATTTGAGTATACTGTGCCCTTTTTAAGGTTTAGTTTACTGTGCCTCTGTCTAATAGTGACACGGGAGTAATCCCTGGGACAGACCTACGATCCCCCATCCACTTATCGAGATTCTTCTTGAAGAGATTCAGTGAGGTGCTCTGCCTCACATGAACTGGAATATTATTCCAGAGCGAAGGGAGCCTCTGGGTTATGAACCTGTCCCTCCAGCAAGTTCTATTTATTTCTGTGCTGAGGTTCAAGTCCCTCGAGCGTGGCTCTAAGGGATTTAGATTTACTGAGGTGGAGCATGTCCATTAATTCTGGATTTGACATAGCTTTGTATGTCAGGCATAGATCGCCTCGAAGCAGGCGGTATGCAACTGAGTAGAGCTGGAGTTTTTTTAATCGAGCAGCATATGGCATCTGTTTGAGACCCTTGATCCTCTTGGTGAGATACTTTTGGGGTCTTTCTAATTGCTGCAGGTGTCGGGTAAGGTACATCCCAAAAGGGGCATTGTATTCTATGATGGGCCTGATGAGGGATGAATAAAGGCACGATTACCTCTCTTGATCTAGATGTGAAACCCTTCGTGATGAGGTGGGCTATGTAGAAGGTCTTTCTAACCACTTTGGCAATGTGGTTTTCAAAGGAGAGATTGCTATCAACTTGGGTCCCCAGGTCCCTAATAACTTTCTCTGTACTTAATGGGTTTCCGCCTATGTGGTAATTTGTGGGCACATTGTTTTTGCCAAAGGGTATGACTATACAATTTTTGGCATTTAGCTTTAAACCATGGCGCTGGCACCAGTTATCTGTCTCTGTGAGACCTTTTTGAAGGATGTTTGTGTCAGCTGGAGAGTTGATTATGGCGCCCAGTTTGCAGTCGTCTGCGATCTTGGTGAGCCATAGTCCTCCCACGTTTGCCTGTACCTCGGAAAAGTGTATACCGAACAAGAGTGGTCCCAGGACAGAACCCTGTGGGATGCCACTTGTGACTGGTTTCGAGTCTGACATGGCTAAAGCAATTCTCACTCTGTGGCTTCTGTCTTTGAGCCAGTTTGCGACCCATCTTGTGACATAGGGGTTTATATTTAAGCTGGATAGCTTATCTATGATGCCCGAGTGGGGTATTGTGTCAAATGCCTTTGCAAGGTCCAGATAGGCTGTGTGGACTACCTTCCCTTCATCTATGGCTTTGGTGACTGTTTCAAAGAAGTCAACCAGGTTCAAAAGGCAGGATCTGCCCTTGACAAAGCCGAACTGGGTAGGATCTAGTGTCTGTAAGTCCCCAATATCTTTGTTTATGAGCTCCATGATGATCCTCTCCACAGCCTTGCAGACTAAGCTAGTCAGGCTTATGGGACGATAGTTTCCAGGATCCATAGAGGTTCCACCTGTTTGGAGTGGGACCACTATTGCTGTACGCCATTTTGTGGGCACATATCCTGTAGTGAGGCTGAGATTGTATAGCTGTTTTATTTGAGGGATTAGTTCCTCTTGTAGTTCATGTAGGACGCAACCTGGGACGCCATCTGGTCCCATGGAAGCAGTGTTTTTTACTTTGGAGAGGGCAGCCTTCACCTGAGCATCTGAGATGTTTGGGAGGCAGCCCTCTGCCGGGATAGATACTTGCTCATTTGGGGGGGAGAAGTTTGCACTGAACCTGTCTGCCAGGATATTGGCGATGTCTGTGGGTTCAGTGTATTTTTTGTCATTTAGAATCAACTCAGAACAAGTCTGTGAGTTGCATCCCAGGTTTCTAACATAACTGAAAAAAGCCTTATGATTGTCTTTGGTGTCCTGTGCAATTTTTCTCTCAAAGCTGGCCTTGGAGGATTTTATGAGGGATCGTAATTTTTTGCTAGTACTGATCAGAGATGCCTTCCCTATTAGGGATTTTGCTCTATAATTTAGTAGCTTCCTCCTTCTGTTGTACAGTTTATTTATGGCAGGGGTCCACCAGACTGGATGCCTGCCTTTGGATGATTGGGTCTTGGTTTTGTTTGGGATAGCATGATCCATGCATTCCTGGAGATGTCCGTAGAATGCATTTATATAGGATTTTGCAGTTTGGGCTGTAGTTTCCACTGGCCCTGGGGCCTTGAAGGATTCCACTTCGGTTTTGAGAAGTGAGAAGTTCGCTTTTGAGAAGTTTTTCACTGTGGTTTTCTGGGCTGGGGGTGGGCTCGGGATGTGGACATCCAGTGAAATTAATTTATGGTCTGATCTTACCAATGAGGGATATACTTCTGTTGTGGAGCATCGAGTCCCCATGTTGGTAATGATCAGGTCTAGTATGTTGTCCCCTCTTGTGGGAGTGGTGACTAGTTGTTCCATAGCATTTGAGTTTATAATTTCCAGGAATCTTTGGGCTAAGGTGCTGGGGTTTGAGTAGTGCTCCCAGTCAATGTTTGAGTAGTTGAAGTCGCCCAATATAATGGTGTTCGGAGAGATCTTCATGTTCTCCAATGTTTTCAGGAAAGCCAAATGGGATTCCTGACTTTGAGAGGGTGGTCTGTAGGATGCTATAAACTGAAAAGCAGTCTTGCCCACTGTTAGTTGCACATGGATGGTCTCCGATACTTCGTGCAATGCCACTAACCTGGAGGTGTGGATATCCTTGATAAATATGGAAACTCCCCTCCTTTGTGGTTTCGTCCAGGTTTTGGGGCCGAAAAGCATGATATGAGGTATAGCCTGGTAGTGCTGGGGTGCTCTCTGGAGCCTTGAACCAGGTTTCTGTCACTGCACAGATATCGATGTTCTCCATACTGAGGAGAGCTTCGAGTGCGTGCATCTTGAGGTTAAGACTTCTGGCGTTTAGCAGCATTACCCTTAGATGTTCTTCATCTCACATTGCTGCAGTCCTTACACTTGGGTAGTCCGCTGTCCTCGGTCGGCCCGAATATCAAAGTATTAGGCTGACGTCGGTCAAGGCGCTTAAGACTGACATCAGGACGTCAGAGTACAAATGCGCTTGACCGACGTCATATCCTCAGTCTTTTTTGCCGCATGGTCCGATGCAGAAGCAGCGTTGCAAGTGCCGTTTGGCGTTCTGAAATTTTTCGAATTCGGAGTTTCAGACCGAGTCAAAGTTGGCTAAGTACCCCGTTGGGGAATATTTTAGTTTTTTCTTGCCTCAGTGGTTTACCGGATGTCAGAAAAAGTGAATAACTGTATTTCTTGTGGGAAACAGATACCGCATAGAGATTATCATACTTTGTGTATTCCTTGTTTGGGGCCTGAGCACGACGTTGTTGGGTGTCGCTTTTGTGCTAGGTTCAATAAGCGCACTATTGCGAAGGTTAGATTGTGCCAGGTTGGTCTTGGAAGCGGTGCAATTATAATATGCCGCCGGATGCTCCGACGCTTCTTCAAGAAGCGCAAAGACAAAGAAGCTAAACCCAGGAAGGAAGGGTCGTCCGTACCGGCGCCCGGTTCTTTAGAGGCCAGTGGAACCGGTGGTTCCGGAGGCTTCTCTGGAGTCCCAGGGGGAGACTTTGATATTGCAGGATGTAGCCTCTCAGGAGGCAGGTCAGGCTGAAGGGGCTTCTCAGGTTACTATACTCCCCTCCCTTCCTAGGGTGGTTAGGCCCTCTCCTTCTGTTTCCAAGGCTTCTCCCAGAGGCAGGCCAGGTTTAGCTTCTGTTGGTGTCACTCCTAGTTCTTCAGGATCTGTGCCCAAGAAGCACATGCTCAAAATGGCAGAAGATTTAATTACTTTGATTAGAGGTTCTTTGCCCCCTCCTGATAAGAGGCCTAGGGTGAACCAGAGTTGGGGAGTTTTGAGCAGGTTTCGGATGTTTCAGAGTCTTCGGCTGAAGACTTGCAGGAGTATTCTCCTTATTCTGATTCTGATGTGGATGATTCTACTCCTTCTGCTTCTCCTCCAGAGGATTTTTCTTTTTCAGAGACTCTTCATTCCATGAGGGAACATTTTAAGTGGGAAGGTCAGGACTTCTCTGATTCCAGGAAAAGGCTTAGGGAATTTTTGCTTTTGCCCCAGCATAGGCCTTTGGCTATACCACCTGTTCTGGATGTTGTGGAAGATGTGTTTGCAGAGGCTTCACTTAATCCTGATTCTTTGCCTCCTGCTCCTGTTAAACCGGACAGGTATTACAGATATTAAAGAGGCCAGAGCTTTGGATAGATGGGGTAAGAAAGTCTATACTTCCTCCACCTTAGCTATGAGGGCTTTGAATTGCCAGTTTCACATGTTGAAATATCAAAACTATCTTCTTTCTCAATTGAAGTCTAAGGTAGATGCTCTGGCGGAAGGTATTGAGTGTAAAGAATTACAAGATTTGGTACATGTTTCTGAACAGGTGGGTAAGCATTCTTTACAATGTGGTTTTGATGCTGTACAGGCCTCGTCTAGGGTGGCTGCCACTGGGTCAGTTCTTCGCAGGCACGCCTGGCTGAGGGATCAGAATTTATCTGACCATGTTAAGACAAGGATTTTAGATGCTCCTTTACAGTCTGATGTGTTGTTTGGTTCACCTGTGGAGGCAGTTTTAAAGAAAATGGAAGACAAGGCTAAGTCTATGCAGACTGTTAAAGATTTTTTGCAAGTTCAGCCTCCAAGTTTAGTAGGAATTGGCCTGCTAAGGGGTGGACGTACCCTTCTTATGATTCACAGTCTAGGGGAAGATCTAGACGTGGTAGGGGCAGAGCTCAGGGCTCTTTCAGACCTAGAACAGGGAGTTCACCTGCACAGTCTTCGGGTGAGGGCAGGGGTCAGTCCTTTCGTAAACAGGCCCAATGACCTACCTTTTCAGCTGCCAGAGCCTTCTTGTCTGGCAGCACCTTTGGGAGGAAGGTTGGCACTCTTCAAAGAAAATTGGAGTTTAATTACCCAGGACAGATGGGTTTTGGATATTATACACCAAGGTTACAGGTTTTATTTCCATACCTTGCCTCCTTTCAAAGGCATGCCAGACGTTCCTCCTCAGCAAAGAATAGAGGCTCACAAACAAATTTCTCTGCTGCTTCAAATAGGGGCCATACAGCAGGTCCCTCTGCCAGAAGTGGGCCTAGGATTTTATTCTCGCCTGTTCATAGTACCAAAGAAGGGGAACACGTGGAGACCAATTTTGGATTTATCTATCCTCAACACTTATCTGGACATTCCCAAGTTCAAAATGTTGACGTTACAACAGCTTTTACCTCTGCTGGGCAAAGATCACTGGATGGTTACTCTGGATCTCAAGGAGGCTTACCTTCATGTTCCTATCGGGCTAAGTTGCAGGAAGTATCTGCGTTTTCGAGCTGGGACTTCTCATTATCAGTTCTCTGCATTGCCCTTTGGCTTATCTACTGCGCCCAGAGTGTTCACGAAGGTTCTGGCTCCAGTGATAGCTTTCTTCAGGCTAAAAGGAATACAGATCTATCCTTATTTGGACGATTGCCTAATTCTGGCCAAAGGAAGGGACGAACTTCTTCATCATTTGCAATATGTGATAGCAGTGCTAAGATGCCTGGGGTATTCTGTGAACGAAATAAAGTCCAGTCTAGTACCCTCTCAGGACATGTGCTTTCTGGGTGTGAGACTGAATACAGCATTCCAGATGGCCTTTTTGACCCCGGACAGACAAAAGAATCTTTCTCTTTACTTCCATCAATTGTCTCATCAGTCCAGGCTGACTGCAAGGACAGTCCTTCAAGCCTTGGGGTTCATGGCATCTTGTATTCTGGTGCTTCCCAATGCCAAACTGCATATGAGGAAGCTACAATGGTATCTCAAAAATGTATGGACACAGCACTGCCAAGATATGGACACTGTCATTCAGATAATACCTTGCATTCAAAAGGAATTTTTGTGGTGGGCTCAGGAATGTCACCTAAACAAGGGACTCTCTGTGACCCGGCCAGAGGCGAGTCAGATTCTAACGACAGATGCCTCAGACAAAGCTTGGGGAGCTCATCTAAATGGAAAGTGGGTACAAGACACGTGGCCTGCCAGACTTCAACATCTACATATCAACTTGAAGGAGATGTTAGCAGTCCAGTTTGCATTGATAGCTTTCAAGGATTTACTTCTTCCAGGACAGGTGTTGGTTCTAACAGACAACACAACTGTCATGTGGTACATCAACAAGCAAGGGGGAACACATTCTTATCCTCTATGCAGACAAGCAATGATTTTGTGGGAGACTGCTCTCAGTTTACAGCTAAATCTTCAGGCAAGGTTTCTGCCGGGAGCACAGAACTCCTTAGCAGATGTGTTGAGCAGACGAATTATGGATCCCCACGAGTGGAAATTGGATCCTCATGTATTTCAGAAATTGACAGTGTTATGGGGAACTCCAGACATAGATCTGTTCGCTTCTCCACTAAACTACCAGCTGCCAAAGTTTTGCACAAAAAGGTTTCATCCCACAGCTTGGAAAGTGGATGCTCTTTCTTTCAACTGGAGCAATCTTCATGTGTATGCCTTTCCACCTCTGCCTCTCCTCCCAAAGGTACTCCTAAAGGTCAGACAGGACAAGCCAAAGATGATCTTAATAGCTCCAGATTGGCCTCGACAGCACTGGTACCCATTACTGAGAAGTCTGGTACGGGAGCCTCCATGGCCTTTGCCTTCGATTCCTCACCTGCTGTCTCAGGAGAACAGTCATTTGCTCAATGTCAAACTTCACTCTCTTCACCTAACAGCCTGACATATTCTGTTTTAAACCCTGGAGGGTTTCAGCTTCCACAGCAAGTTTTGAATGTTATTTTGGAGGCCAGAAGGCCTAGTACAAGGAAAGTGTACGCAGATAAATGGAAGAGATTTTTATTTTGGAGTGCAGCAAAGGAATTTGATGTTTCTAAGCCTAATTTAAGTGTGGCTCTTCAATATCTTGCTGAGTTACTGGACAAAGGTTTGTCCTTCTCTTCTATTAAGGTTCATGCTGCAGCAATTTCTGCTCACTATGACTGTGACCCACCATTGTTTTCTCATCCTTTGTTTAAGCAATTCCTTAGAGGGGCAAAGAATATAAGACCCCCAATGAGCTCCTACTCCTGCTTGGGATCTCAATTTTGTGTTGGAGAAACTCACTCTACAACCTTTTGAGCCTGCAGCTACTGCCGAGTTGAAATATTTATCATGGAAGACTGCTTTTTGTTGGCCATTACCTCTGTAGAAGGGTTTCTGAATTACAGGCCCTTATGGCGGTTGAGCCTTTCTTAATTTTTCATAAGGATAGGGTATCTTTACGTACTAATCCTTCCTTTATGCCTAAAGTGGTTTCTAGTGTGGCTTTAAACGAAACTATTCATTTGCCTACTTTTTATGCAAACCCCCAAAATAAAGGGGAAAAGATTTTGCACACTTTGGATATACACAGGCAGTTGCGATATTATTTGAGCAGAACTAAAGGGTTCAGGCAGTCTCAGCAGTTATTTGTTTCATTTGCTTTGGGTTCTCAGGGCAAGCCTGTGTCAAAACAAACTATTTCTAAGTGGATTGGGTTTTGTATTGCTTTCTGTTATTCCCATCATGGTAAGGAGATTCCAGCTGGGATTAGGCCTCATTCCACTAGGGCTACTGCCACTTCTACAGCTTTTTAAGGGGTGGCAACTAAAGATATTTTGGAGGCAGCTACTTGGAGTTCAGTGCATACTTTCTCTAAGCATTACCACCTTCCACTTTACTCTAAATCTAGGGCTGGGTTTGCCACTGCAATTTTACAGGGCATTTTGGCAGCTCCTACTGCTTTATAGTTTTGCCATCCTCCCTTACCTCTGCTTTGGGATTCTACCCAAGTGTAAGGACTGCAGCAATGTGAGATGAAGAACATAGTACAGTTTTGTACCTACCATAAATGTAGATGTTCGAAGATCCACATTGCTGCAGTCCAATTTACCCTCCCTCCTTCCCCTCTGTAGTTAGAGGCGGTTGAGTGGTTTGGGTTGTGAATATTGTGGATATTGTATATATTGTACATAGGTTTAGTGCAAGGGTGGTTGGTTGTTTTTTGCTGTCTTTTGGTTTTGACCTTTCTTTTTAGGGTCTTCTGACATCTGGGGCAAGAAAAGACTGAGGATATGACGTCGGTCATGCGCATTTGTACCCTGACGCCCTGATGTCAGTCTTAAGCGCCTTGACCGACGTCAGCCTAATACTTTGATATTCGGGCCGACCGAGGACAGCGGACTACCCAAGTGTAAGGACTGCAGCAATGTGGATCTTCGAACATCTACATTTATGGTAGGTACAAAACTGTACTTTTCTTGTTTCTTGTGCTGTCTATGGGGGTGGGTTTGACTTGAGCCTTGCCTAAAAAGGCACTATGGGGGTGGCAAGAGCCTTTGCCAATATCCGAAAGCCCAGTGGTGACAGGTGCAAGCCATCCCTAGCGAAGCAACGTGGCTTGTCGAACATGTCATCCCAGGCTGACAGACACTGGATCCCCTTTGAATGACACCAAAATTTTAGCCAGTTGTTAAAATCGATCATTTTGGCTTTGTACTGTGGCATCATTCTAGGTGAGGGTAAGATGCTGCTCAAGGTCAGGGTCATACCAGCCTGGGCTACATGATCAGAGAGCTCCTCTATGTCTCTTTTCATGTAGTCCAGGGAGGTACGTCTCAGGTCATTCACACCAGCATGTACAATGACTGAGTCATATTTGTATTTGCTTTGGAGTGACCTGAGTGCTTGCGTTATGTGTCGGATCCTAGCACCCGACAGGCAGCTCACCGTGACCTTCTCTTTATTCAGCCTGGTGAGCGGGACGTCACTGTGTCTGACAATAGAGTCACTTATAACAAGAGTATCAGGTGTGTTATTCAGCCTTAAGGGCTGTGGCTGCTTGGCACACTGACTTTGTGGGTTATGTGTTGTGTGTGTTTTGTTTTTGAGGTAGCGTTTGCTTGGATGTCTGCTTTGGAGGTCTCTGTTGCTTAGGTAGATTTTTATTTAGAGCCTCCGAGTATGTTTTTGTGTATTTATGTGTTTGGTTTGCTGATGTGGTGGGACTATGTGATACTGGAATTGTGTTGTGTGAGGTTACCTTCTCCTCCTGACTGGTTACACCAGTTTTGAGAGGAGAGAGCTCAGCCTCCAGTTTGGCTAAATAGTTGCATCTCTCACATATGTTTGAACCTGTTTGGAGGAGGAGAGGGTTGTCTGTGTACATGAGACAGTTGTAACATTGCCTCAAAATTCCCAGATTCACCAGCTGGACTGGAGAGGAAACCATTGACTGACCTTTGGACATGCTAGAGTAACAGGGAAACTGAATTTAAGACGGACCAATAGAGGACAGGGTAATCGTAGAGAGTATAAGAGTAAGTAGTGCTTATGGTTTAATAGTGCTAACTTGTAGGATTACTTAATTGGACCAGTGAAGGGCCTTAGAATGAGAATATGGTGTTTAAACTGAGAGATAGAGCAGTTCTAAGGGAAAAAGTGAAGAGCAGACTTTGTGGAGCCAGGAATAGTTTAAACCCAATTAGGCGGCGCTGCCCGTTGTTGCCCGGTGGTTGTCAGGTGGGCAATGTTATATGACAGTAAAAACTGCCACACTTTTGAAGCAGTGATGGAATTGAACCACCTACCTATCCACTTACATATGTACACTGTGACAGCATATATGAATGGATGACATCATCAGCGTATTTCAAAGGAGATTTATCTGGCAAAATTAATTTTACAGCCAGTCAGGGCTCGTAAACATTACCACTACATATGAGTGTAAAACAATCATGACTGCATTGGCAGTAACATTTGCAGAAGTTAAGCATTGCTATAGTCAAACATGCTGTTTAGCTATTTCCACATTATATTTGCAGGCACCACAGGAGATATCTGACATTCAAATATTGTCATTTCACTTGCAAAACAATGGCCTCATCAATGTGTTGAGACAGTGGTGTAGCCAGACAATATAATTTTGTAATTGTGTTCTCTTACTCATGCCACACAAAAAAATGACTTGAAGAAACAACATGTTCTCTCCCCTTCCCACTTAGCAAATATTTGCATCACATCTCCTGTAAAATATGAATTGGCTGTCTTTTGACACACAGCACTTTTATGTTAAGCATTAAGGTACAAATTTGTGGAAAATTTTCAACATGTCATTAAGTATTTTAGACCTGAGTGTTATCTTAGCACAGTAAGTTGAATTTCATAGTTATGAAAGTTAAAAGTTGACAGTGGATTTCAGCAAACATGACTGTATGTAATCATCTCTATTACCCTATTAAGCAATGTAACCCAAACATCCAACTTTTTATCTTGTTTAATTTACATTAAACTAAATAAATATAGCTTAGCACAGCAGCACAAAGTGAGAGAGTAATGCAGATGCAGGCAATCAATTTCAAATATATTGTTGTATACATTGTACTCCCATTTAGAATTAGTTGCATTTGTTGTCTTGTGCCGAACATTGCACAAATGCAGAGGAAGAATGATGATACGGAAGGGATAAGATACATTGTCAGGGCAATATGGAGTCAGGGACAAAATAAATTATCAGTGAAGCAAGATAATGGTGTCTCTCAACAATTTGTAGCCAATAGGTATACTTACATTACTTACCGAACCAAAAACAATCATTAACAATTAGCTGATGGCTGGAATAGATCCCATGATACTATTTAAACTATATACATCTTGCTACACATTTGAAAATTAGATCACCATGCCACAAAGAAATTACTACTTCCCAGCATAAAAATAACACTACTGAAGCACAATGAAAATGTATGGAAAAAGGAGGGGTGAACATAGGTTCATACGTGTTTACTAGGCTAACGACTACAAGTGCCTTTTTAAGCCTAGCCATGCATCCCAACTATCTGACAAGTTGTGGTACCCCTGATAAGTATAAGTAGGGGCCTGGAAGATGAACCATTTATATGCTGCCTATGTCCATTAGAGACACAGGTGCCAAACCAGGGATGAATTTCCTGTTCACTATTCAACTGTCCAAGTTGCACTTCAATTGACATAGAGAGAAATAAAACAAATTTGTTTTGTAGGACATGTGTGAACATCTGTATGGAGTGTTAGTCTTGCTTATGAAATCATCATTAATCTGTCCTGCTCTGTGCAATAAATTTATTGCTGTAGGTACAAATAACGGGTGGGAGAGTCCAATAAATATAAAGTCTACCCAGTGGGGATACAATATTTTTGAAAATGATGTTTTGCTACACAATTCCATTGTTATGTTAAGGAAATGTGTTATATGTAGAGAAATACAGACATTTGCAATTAAAAGTATCTGATAGGAATATAAACTGTCTTGAAGTAATATTCTGACATACTTTGAAGCCATGACACTATACCAAAACAGCAGGCTACAAACAAGGTAATTATCTCAACGTGCAGCAAAAGAACTCATAGTGGAATACATCCAGCAGCCTAATAATTGTTACAGTAACTGTTCCACAGTACTGAATTTTGTATGGCTTTACTATGTATTCCCATAGCTCAGCAGATTGAAGCACATTTGCCTGACAGTAACCAGACCACTGCAGAGTAGACCGTGTGACATCCCCACTCTGGGCCAGTAATCAAGAAGCCTGAATCCTCACCACCAACACTGGAGAGGGACGTTCACTTAGAAAAGAAATGATTACACCCAGTATTTCCAGATGCAGCTGTCTGCATCAAAGAGGAAGGAGCCCAGGACATATCCCTCTGGAACAGAATTTGTGACAATGTTCTGGCTACAGTAAACAACTCTAACCTTAACTATATGGGTTGAGAGACATACCCAATTACCTTTTTAACAAACTATGAAAGAGTTAATGTTGAAATGATAGTATGCCAATAATGCTACATGGTGAATAGGGTTGAAGGCCTGGTAAAGCCCATGTAAGCATCATGGACTGTATACCTCTTATGCACACCAGTCAAGTTTTCATTGATTTTCTTGGACATTCTTAATTGTGGTTCACCTTGCTGATGATGTCCCCATGGTAACTTTACAAAGTGTTTGCCAGCGAGTTCCTGCACTGATCCAAAACACGTGGATGATCTCCACTTATGTCATATCAAAAGTAAGGTTACCTTTAATTAAAAAAAAAATACTTCATATTGTTAGCAATAAACCAGAATACCCATATGCAGCAGGTAATCAGTTATTATCTGACTGTAATAACTATACAGATCTTGGTGTTGTAATAACTGATGACTTAGGTTGGAAAAATCATGTAAATATACAAACAGGGAAATGATGTAACACAATGAAAGTAATCTCACGTTCCTTTGCCAGTCAGAGGCTGGACTTTCTTCTTCCTGTGTACAAAGAAAAGACCAGTACTGTAGTATGGTGTAATAGCTGCTAAACTGTTGTATGGAAGGAGTGTTCTTATGACAATGAGATACATTCTAAGTGCATTAATCAGCTGATAGGAATCCAGACTGCTCATCTCCCATCTTACTTTCTACTACTCTGTTTATTCATATATCAGTCACTGTCAGTGGACCATTCAAACAGTGTGACAAGAGTTTGATACTTCAAAACTGACCACAGTTGTAAATGTCCCATTGGTGCTTGAACAATGGCATTAGTTTGCTTATTATCTGGTCCTCAAGATATGCCTTTCTCTGCATACTGCTATAAATACTCACTAGAGCCATTTCTCCCATAACTCACTCACACACAGTGTCTTGATAACCTCGACCCTGATCTCTTCTAAGCCTGTTACTTTTCCTGACTTTATTTTCCTTTCTGCTATTCTTTCTTCTGAGGTAGGCTCCTCTTCTCTCACTGTAGGCTGTCTGAGGCAGTATGGCTTCTGTGGAGTTTTCTTCCTTCAGAAGCTGATGGAAGTACTCCTTCCATCTGCCGTTTGATGTCCTTTGGACTGGCGAGCAGGTTGTTGCTACTGTCTGTTATGAACGGTGTCTGATTTTCTTTATCTTTTTGTCTGTCTTGAAACCTGTTAGAGTTTCTTTGTATCATCTACCGAGTTACTTTCAGAAGCTGGTAGAGTGTCTCGATGCCTTATTCTTTGGTATTGCAACTCCTTTCTTAGCATCTTTGTTTGTCAACCAGTATTCTTTCATAGCCTGGTCTGTCTTTTCTATCTTCCACTTTTTCCTGCACTCCTCCCTTCTTCTGATGACTTTTTAGGCTTCTGCATTCCACCATCAGCTTTCCTTATGTACAGTACATGATTTCCCTTCCTGGCTGACCCACATATCTGTTCTGTAGTCATCACTCATGCTGTCTAGAGGTTCTGCCATTCCTCTTCAATGCCATATATTTCCACTTCTTGAGGTGCTGGAATCCCGAGTATTTCCTTAAACTCTTATGCTTTCTCTCCATTCAAAATGTTCTTCTTGTTTCACTGTTGCAGTCATTACATTTGGGTAATCCTGCTGGCAGGTTGCCCTCAGTCGGCCTGAATTCCAAAGTCCTGGGTCCTGCGTTAGCTGCTGTCGCCCCTTCCCTGACATCAGGTCGCCAGGGGTATAAAAGATGCGGCCAACACCATTTTCTTTAGTCTTTCTTGCTGCGCGGTGCCCGAAGCAGAAGCAGTTCGCAAGTGCCGGTCAGCCGACTCCTGAGATTTTCAGATCTGAAGTCTTCAATAAAGCTAAGTACCCTGTTGGGGAAACTTTTTTCTTCCTCCAGACCGATGTCAGAAAAAATTAATAATTGTATTTCTTGTGGAAAGCAAATACCTCATAATGATCACAACGTTGCTGGTTGTCAGTTTTGTGCTAGATTTAACCAACGCACTATTAAGCATCGGTATGATTTTGCTTTAAACTACTTTGGACGCCGGTTTAATTATCCATAAATGTCGTCGGGTAGCCATCTGACTACCGGAGTTCAGAAAAAACGCAAAGAAAAGGAGAGAGATAGACAACCGAGGCCCAAAACCGACGGCGAAGCTTCTCCTAAGCCAGTCGCTGGTTCTCAGTGAGGCGCTTTAGCAGCCCCTGACGCCCGCTACTTTAGAGTCACAGGCCGCTAGCGACTCCCATGTGGAGCCGGCCATGCCGCTGGAAACTCAAGGTATTGGAGCCCCGGATACTATTCCTTCAGATGGGTCCGAAGATGCTCAGCAGGCACCGGCTTCTGAGGGTGTATTCAGATTTAAACATCTTTACATTAAACCAACCTCAGCTTCAAAGGAGAAGAATAAAGCACCTTCTAAAGCAAAGAAACAAACTCAAGAGCCACGTGGACAGGCCTCTATGCCCAAAAAGCAGATGCTCAAAATGGCCGAAGACTTAGTTACCTTGATCAGGGGTTCCCATCCCCCTCCTGATAAGAGACTGACTACGAATCTTCAGGTCAGGTTTCTATTTCTTCTGATTCCTCTTCTGATCAGGAATATTATCTTCCCCCCATGAGGATTCTGATGCTGAAAAATCAATACCTTCAGCTTCTCCTCCAGAGGACTATTCTTTTGGGGAAACCTTGCATACCATGAGGGAGCATTTCCACTGGGAGAGCCAAGATTTTTCAGAATCTAAAAAGAGGCTCAGGGATTTACTTTTACTTCCTCAACACAGGCCACTAGCCATTCCACCTGTGCTAGATATTGTAGATGATGTGTTTTTGGAGTCTAGTCTCACCCCTGACTCCTTACCTCCAGCTCCTGTTAAGCCTGACAGATATTACAGGGTTCCTGATTCTCATAAATTAATTTATAAAAACCCTGCTGCAGACCCAGAAACTATTTCACAGGGTCCCAAAGGAGTTAAGGCTTCTGCTGCAAAAACCCTACCCCCTCTGAGAGAGATTCTACGGCACTGGATAGATGGAGAAAAAAGGTTTACACATCTGCTACCTTGGCTATAATGGCCTTAAACTGTCAGTTTCATATGCTTTAATAGCAGCAACATGTCATGGCTTTGCTTAAACAGTAAATGTTATTAAACTCTGAATGTGCAGAAAACAAGGAAATGCAGGATTTATTGCATGCAGCTGAACAAGTTGTAAAGCATAATTTGCAATGTGGTTTTGATTCTTTGGAGGCCTCCTGCAGGGCCGCAGTTATGGGTTCTGTAATTAGGAGGCATGCTTGGTTAAAGGAACAAAATCTGCCTGATCATGTCAAAGTTAAATTATTAGATGCACCTTTACAGCATGATACTTTGTTTGGTGTTAAGGCAGAGGAGGTGTTAAAGAAAATGGAGGACAAAGCTAAATATATGCAAACTGTCAAAGATTTTTTACAAGTACAGCCACCTAGGTTTAGTAGACACTGGCCTACAAAGAATTGGTCCTTTCCTGTGTCAGACAGACCTCAAAGGGGCAGATCCAGACGCCCTACAGGCAGATCCCAGGCGCAAGGTTCCTACAGGTCAAAGCAATGGGGTGCGTCTACCTCCAAAGTTGGAGAAGACAAATCACAACCATACAAGAAACAGTCCCAATGACTCCCCCCTGCCTGCACCAAGCACTTATCTCCTGGCAGCTACCTTAGAGGGAAAATTAGCACTTTTTTCTCAAAATTGGCACATTATAATAAGGACAAGTGGGTTCTCAATATCGTGTCACAAGGGTACAAGTTCCATTTCCTTACCCTGCCAAAGGCAAATGGCTGGCCAGATCTTCCAAAAAATAAATGGGCAGAGGCACAAAAACAAGTCTCATCCCTCATGGACATGGGGGCCATTCAACAAGTACCAGAGCAAGAGCAGGGGCAAGGATTTTACTCAAGACTGTTCTTGATACCCAGAAAGGACAAGACCTGGAGACCAATACTGGACCTATCTATTCTGAACACATTCCTAGATATACCAAAATTCAAGATGATGACTTTGCAGCAGCTTCGGCCCATGCTG
The DNA here is from genome assembly GCF_019279795.1 of Protopterus annectens. Lineage (NCBI taxonomy): Eukaryota > Metazoa > Chordata > Ceratodontiformes > Protopteridae > Protopterus > Protopterus annectens. Next base: position 1,067,388,591 of record NC_056729.1, on the reverse strand, counting down.
GGCAAGAACGCTTGGCTGGTAGCTCTAGACCTAAAAGAGGCATACCTGCATGTCCCAATCAGACAATTATTCAGACAATACCTCAGATTCAAGGCTGGCTCAGTACATTACCAATTCTCTGCACTGCCGTTTGGCTTAGCTACTGTGCCCAGGGTCTTTACAAAGTGCCTGGCACCAGTAATTGCATTCTGCAGACAAAGAGGAATACAAATATATCCTTACTTGGGCGACTGTCTAATTCAAGCAGAGAACAAGGACATTCTTCTACAGCATCTGGCGTTTGTGATAAGACTTCTAACATGCCTAGGGTACACAGTCAACGAAAAGAAATCAAAACTAGTACCCTCTCAAGAGATAATATTCCTGGGTGCAAGCTTAAATACAACTGCCCAGATGGCTTATCTCACGCCAGACAAACAAAGGCAACTGACTACCTGTTTCAAAATGTTGGCAACAAAGGCCCAGTTATCTGCAAGAAAAATTCTGCAGGCTTTGGCCTTCATGGCATCCTGCATCCTACTAATTCCATATGCAAGACTGCATATGAGGAAGCTTCAGTGGTACCTAAAAAGTGTTTGGACTCAACATTGCCACAGCCTGGAAACAATGATTGCCCTCATTCCCTGCCTACAACAGGAGTTTCGATGGTGGGCAAAGGCTTGTCAGCAAAACAAGGGACTGCCATTCACATTACCCCCAGTGAGGCAGACACTAACAACAAATGCATCAGATTATGCTTGGGGGGCCCACATGGCAGGAAGATGCATTCAGGGCACATGGTCCTCAACCCAAATGCATCTACATATCAATCAGTAAGAGATGCTAGCTGGTCAGAATGCCCTGACAGCCTTCAAGGACCTACTTCATTTGGGACAACTACTGATAAAGATGGACAACACCATGGTCATGTGGTATATAAACAAGCAGGGGGGCACGCATTCTTACCCCTTTTGCAGACTAGCCATGACTTTGTGGGACACAGCATTGACTTACCAAGTACATTTGCAGGCACAATTCCTGCCAGGAAGGAAAAATACTCTGGCAGATGAACTAAGCAGAAACCTCATGGATCCCCACGAGTGGCAGCTGGATCCACAAGTCTTCTGCATGATAACAAAAAATGGGGATGCCCGGACATAGATCTATTTGTTTCCCCTCACAACTACCAACTAAAAAGATTTTGTACAAGGACTTATCACAGACAAGCATGGAAAGTGGATGCCCTATCTTTCAACTGGAAAGACCTGTCAGTATATGCCTTTCCCCCACTGCCTCTCCTCCCCAAGGTACTCCTAAAGGTTAGACAGGAGAAGCCAAAAATGATACTGATTGCCCCAGACTGGCCCTGCCAGTACTGGTTTCCAGTCCTAAAGAACTTGTCTCAATGCCCAGCTTGGACCTTACCTCAAATACCTTATCTACTGTCCCAGCAAAACAATCGGATCCTGCACAGCCAACTCAGGACTTTAAACCTGGCAGCATGGCGGATAATGTAGTCATACAAAACACACCTCTCAGTAAAGCTGTGATGGATGTCATTTTGGAGGTCAGAAGGCCTAGTACTAGAAAATCTTATGCTGGAAAATGGATGAGATTCTGTGCTTGGAACCAGGCACACGGAACTGTTACAGCTGTGCCAAATATTCCTCAGATTTTGCAATACTTAACTGAGATGCTGGACAAAGGTCTATCTTTTTCATCTATTAAAATTCATGCCTCTGCCATTTTGGCTCATTACAATACAGAGCTACCAATCTTTTCTCATCCCTTATTAAAACAGTACCTCAGAGGAGGCAAAAATTTAAGGCCTCCAAGGAGATCACCAATGCCTGCATGGGACATCAACTATGTCTTGGAAAAACTTACCCTGCCTCCTTTTGAGCCAGCTGCTACTGCTGATATAAAGTTTTTATCTTGGAAAACAGCTCTGCTCCTAGCAATAACTTCTGCAAGACGAGTTTTCAGAGCTTCAGGCACTTATGGCTGTGGAACCTTTTATTATTTTTTATCCAAATCCACAGAACAAGGGGGAAAGAATTCTGCATTCTTTGGACGTACACAGACAGCTTAGATTCTACTTGGACAGAACCAAAGTTTTCAGAAAGACAGAACAATTATTAGTGGTATATTCTGCAGGATCACAAGGAAACTATTTCAAAGTGGATAGGCCACTGCATTCGTTTCAGCTACTTACACCATGGCAAGCCATTGCCTAAGGGCATTAGGCCACATTCAAGCAGAGCTGCAGCCACTTCAGCAGCTCTTCTCAGGGGAGTACCAACCAAGGACATTTTAGAGGCTGCTACTTGGAGTTCAGTGCACACCTTTACAAAGCACTATCATCTGCCACTCTACTCTAAATCCAGGGCAAGCTTTGCCACTGCAGTTCTGCAGGGCCTCATAGCTGCTCTTAATGCTGTTTAGCTCCAGCCTCTCATCCATAGCTTTAGGACTCTGCCCAAATGCAGTGACTGCAACTGTGAAACACGAAGAACATAGTACAGTTGTGTACACTTACCATAAATGTAGATGTTGGAGTGTATTCACTGTTGCAGTCCAGGTTACACACCCGCCATCCCCCTTTCTTCTGATGGAACCTATCTTTCCTTCTCTGATTTATACAACCTATGTGGTGTATTTGCTTGTAGATGAAGGTAAAGTTTATATTGGTGCATGTATTTATATGTATATAAATTTTGGCTACCCTTTTGGGGGCACCTCACATCTGGGACCAGAAAAACTCAAGAAAATGGCATCGGCCACATCTTTTATATCCCTGACGACCTGACGTCAGGGAAGGGGTGACAGCAGCCGACGCAGGACCCAGGACTTTGGAATTCAGGCCGACTGAGAGCAACCTGCCAGCAGGATTACCCAAATGTAATGACTGCAACAGTGAATACTCTCGAACATCTACATTTATGGTAAGTGTACACAACTGTACTTTCTAGGTATCTATCTAAGTCTCTGTTGACCTGAGTTGATTGTAGCCATCAGTGGTTTATGCTATGGCCAAACTGTTTCATTGTGAATAACTTTGCAATCACTGATTCTATTTCAGTGCCATTTTCTTACAAGACAGAAGTCTGAGTTTCAGGATGGCCACTTTTGGTTGTGATCTTGTAAATGTCTCGCTGAATTGTGTATTGGTCACCATTAAGTCATTTATAGGTTCATAGGTTGGTACTAGGCTATCGGCCCTAGGGCCTATATAAGCATAGCCATAACAATTCCCTGGCTGTTTCTTCCCACACCGTTTACTTCCCTGGACCCCTGTCTAGCAGGGCAGCTGACGTGATCCCCAGGGTGAATTTCCTTTCTCCCATCCAATCATCAAGGTTCCTTTTGAAGAGGACCAAAGAGGCACTCTGCTTGACATGAATGGGCAGTCTATTCCAGAGTCTGGGGAGTCTTTGGGTCAGGAACTTATCCCTCCAGCATGTTTTGTTTATTGTGATGACAAGGTTTAGATCCCTGGAGCACGTGGCTCTGAAGGATTGGGATTTCTTTTTGTAGCATGTCCAACAGCCCTGAGTTTGACATGTCCTTGTATGATAAGCAGAGATCGCCTCTGAGTAGACGATATGCAACAGAGTATAGCTAGAGTTTTTTAATGTGGTCAGCGTTGGGCATCACCTTTAGATCTGTGATTCTTTTAGTGAGGTATTTCGGCGGCCTTTCCAGTTGTTGCAGATGTCTTGAGAGGTACATACCAAACGGGGCATTGTGTTCTATAATGGGTCTAATGAGGGATGAGGACAGTAGGACAATGACCTCCTTTTTTCTGGATGAAAAGCCCTTAACAATGAGGTGTGCCACATAGAAGGATTTCCTGACTGTTGCAAGGCTGCATATGAGAAAACTTCAATGGTACGTCAAGAATCTTTGGTGTCAACACACACACAGGACTTAGACTTGATTATTCCCCTGATTCCCTGTCTACAAATGGAGTTCCTGTGGTGGGCAACAGCCTGTTCTCGGTACAAGGGTCTGCCTTTTCGCCCACCACCTGCCAGCCAGACTCTCACCACAGATGCCTCAGATGTTGCATGGGGGACTTGGAGCAACCAGCAGATTCATCTGCACATAAACTTAAAAGAATTGATGGCAGTGCAGCAGGCCTTGCTAGCTTTCAAGGACCTTCTCTACCCTGGGACTCATCATGTGGTACATCAACAAGCAAGGGGGGACTCACTCTTACCCCTTGGGCAGACAAAGCATGAGACTATGGTCCATAGCAGCATCCATGGGCTTAAATCTAATAGACCAATATCTCCCAGGGAGGCTAAACTCCTTGGCAGATCATTTGAGCAGACATGTTCTGGATCCTCACGAATGACAACTGAACAAGGACATTTTCCATCGCATTACTCATTATTGGGGCAACCCACAAGTGCATCTTTTCTCCTCCGACACCAATCATCTCCTTCCAATCTTCTGCACCAGGGAGTTTCACAACAAAGCTTGGAGGGTGGAATCGTCCTTCCCATGGACACATCTCTCAGTTTATGCATTCCCTCCTCTGCGTCTTCTTCCCAGAGTGCTGCTAAAGATAAGGAACGAAAAACCAAAGGCTATTCTGATAGCTCCAGATTGGTCCAGGCAGCATTGGTATCCTCTCCTTCGCAGCCTTTCACAGGCTCAACCTTGGCATCTTCCTCTGGTACCAGATCTGTTGGTTCAGGGATGGGGAAAGTTCCTTCATCCTCATCTTGAAACTCTGCATTTAACTGCCTGGCTAATACTTTAAATCTTTCCCAACAGGTGGTTGAAGTTCTTCATGAGGCCAGGAGGCCTGGCACCAGAAAATCCTATGCAGATGAATGGAAGAGAGTTTGCTCTTGGATGCTGGCTAAAGGAGAAGACTCTTTTCATCCTTCTCTTTCCCTTATTCTTGACTACCTAGCAGGACTGCTTAATGGTGGACTTTCCTTTTCTTCAATGAAAATTCATGCTTCAACAATTTTGGCTCATTGTTCTTTTGAGCAACCCATTTTTTCTCACCCCTTGATGAAACAGTTCCTGAGGGGAGCTAGTAATCTTAGACCTCACAGAAGAGTTCCTACTCCTGCTTGGGATATTAATTTTTTCCTGGAAAAACTTACTCTGCCTCCATTTGAACCAGCTGCCTCTGCAGATTTGAAGATGTTCTTCATCTCACATTGCTGCAGTCATAACCTGTGGGTAGTCCGCTGTCCTCGGTCGGCCCGAATACCAAAGTGTTAGGCTGGCGTCGGTCATGGTCGCTTAGATCTGACGTCAGTACGCCGTAGTACTAAAGCGCATGACCGACGTCATATCCACAGTCTTTCTTGCCGCATGATCCGAAGCAGAAGCAGCGTTTGCAAGTGCCGTTCGGCATCCTGAAATTTTCGTTTTCTGAGTTTCAGACCGAAGACCAAGTTGGGCTAAGTACCCCGTTGGGGAATATTTTTGTCTTTTCTTGCCTCAGTTAATTCCGGATGTCAGAAAAAGTGAATAATTGTATTTCTTGTGGGAAACAGATACCTCATAGGGATTACCACTCTCTTTGTATTCCTTGTTTGGGGCCTGAGCACGACTTAGTCGGGTGTCGCTTTTGTGCTAAATTTAATAAGCGCACTATTAAGCGTAGGTTAGATTGTGCTAGGCTTGTCTTCGGTAAGCGGTGTAATTATAATATGCCGTCGGATCCTCCGACGCCCGCTACCGCTAAGAAGCGCAAGGAGAAATCTTTGAAATCCAGGCAGGATGAGTCGTCCGTTCCGGACGCCGGTTCTTTAGAGATCACGGTGGAGTCTGTGGATCCGGCCGAGGTTTCTGTTGAGTCTCAGGAGGAACCTTTAGTTTTGCAAGATGTGGCCTCTCAGGAGTCAGGTCAGGCTGGGGGGGCCTCTCAGGTGGCTGTGCTCCCTTCCTTGCATAAGGTGGTTAGGCCTTCTCCCTCTGTTTCTAAGGTACCTTCTAAGGCCAGGCCTGGTTTATCTTCCTCTGGTGTCAGTCCTAGTTCTGCAGGTTCTGTGCCTAAAAAACACATGCTTAAAATGGCAGAAGATTTAATTACCTTAATTAGAGGTTCTATGCCCCCTCCAGATAAGAGGCCTAGGGTGGAGCCAGAGGTGGAAGGATTGGAGCATTCTTCAGATTATTCAGAGTCTTCGGCTGAAGACATTCAGGATTTTCCCCCTTACTCTGATTCTGACACAGAGGATTCTAGTCCCTCTGCTTCCCCTCCAGAGGATTTTTCTTTTTCAGAGACCCTGCATTCTATGAGGGAGCATTTCAAATGGGAAGGTCAGGATTTCTCAGATTCCTGAAAGAGGCTTAGGGAATTCTTGTTTTTACCTCAACATAGGCCCTTGGCTATTCCTCCGGTCTTAGATGTTGTACAGGATGTTTTCTCTGAGGCTTCTCTTAATCCAGACTCTTTGCCTCCTGCCCCAGTTAAGCCAGACAGGTATTACAGGGTGCCTGAGGCTCATAAATATTTGTATAAGAGCCCTAGGGCGGACCCTGAAACTATTAGCCAGGGACCTAAGGGTGTCAGGGCTTCTGTTGTAAAGAACCCAGTTTCTATGGATAAGGACTCTAGAGCTCTGGACAGGTGGGGTAAAAAAGTGTATACCTCTTCCACGCTTGCAATGAGGGCTTTAAATTGCCAGTTTCATATGCTGAAATACAAGAATTTTCTTCTTAGTCAATTGAAATCTAAGGTGGATGCTTTAGCAGAGGGCATAGAGTGTAAAGAATTACAGGATTTGGTTCATGCCTCTGATCAGGTGGGTAAGCATTCCTTGCAGTGTGGTTTTGATGCTTTGCAGGCTTCTTCTAGGGTGGCGGCCACTGGATCAGTTATTCGTAGGCACGCTTGGCTTAAGGATCAGAACTTGTCAGAGCATGTTAAAGCTCGAATTCTGGATGCTCCCCTTCAGTCTGAAGTTTTGTTTGGTTCTCCTGTGGAGTCAGTCTTGAAGAAAATGGAGGGCAAAGCTAAGTCTATGCAGACTGTTAAAGATTTCTTACAAGTGCAGCCCCCTAAGTTTAGCAGAAATTGGCCTACTAAGGGATGGGCTTACCCTTCTTCTGATTTACAGTCTAGGGGCAGATCTAGACGTGGTAGGGGCAGAGCTCATGCACAGGGTTCTTTTAGGCCTAGGACGTGGAGTTCCCCTGCGCAGTCTGCTGGTGAAGGCAGGGGCCAGTCCTTTCGTAAGCAGACCCAATGACCTGCATCTTCAGCTGCCCGATCCTTCTTGTCTGGCAGCTCCTCTAGGGGGAAAGTTAGCACTTTTCAGGCAAAATTGGCTTTTAGTCACCCAGGACAAATGGGTGTTGGACATTATAAACCGAGGCTACAAGTTTTATTTCCACACATTGCCCCCTTTCAAAGGCATGCCAGACGTTCCTCCTCAGCAAAAGGCAGAGGCTCACAAACAGATTTCTTTACTTCTTCAAATGGGAGCTATCCAGCAGGTGCCTCCATCAGAGGTGGGCCTAGGATTTTATTCTCGCCTGTTTCTTGTACCAAAAAAGGGGGACACTTGGAGACCGATTCTGGATTTGTCTATTCTCAACACATACCTGGACATTCCAAAATTCAAAATGTTGACTTTGCAACAACTTCTACCTATGCTAGGCAAAGATCACTGGATGGTAACTCTGGATCTCAAGGAGGCTTATCTTCATATTCCTATCAGGCCAAGCTGCAGGAGATTCCTGCGTTTTCAGGCTGGGACTTTACATTATCAGTTCTCTGCATTGCCCTTTGGCTTATCTACTGCACCCAGGGTATTCACAAAGGTTCTGGCTCCGGTGATAGCCTTCTTCAGGTTAAGAGGAATACAGATTTATCCTTACTTGGACGATTGCCTGATTCTTGCTCAAGACAAAGACAAGCTACTTCACCATCTTCAGTATGTTATGGCAGTGTTAAGGTGCCTAGGGTATTCTGTGAACGAAATAAAGTCCAGTCTAATACCCTCTCAGGACATGTGCTTTCTGGGTGTGAGACTGAATACAGCCTCTCAGATGGCGTTTTTGACCCCGGACAAGCAAAGAAATCTTTCCCTTTACTTCCAAAAATTGTCTCACCTGTCCAGGCTGACTGCAAGAACAGTCCTTCAAGCCTTGGGGTTCATGGCATCTTGTATTCTGGTGCTTCCCAATGCCAAACTGCATATGAGGAAGTTACAATGGTATCTCAAGAGTGTATGGACGCAGCACTGCCACGATTTGGACACTGTCATTCAGATAATACCTTGCATTCAAAAGGAATTTTTGTGGTGGGCTCAGGAATGTCACCTAAACAAGGGACTCTCTGTGACCCGACCAGAGGCGAGTCAGATCTTAACGACAGATGCCTCGGACAAGGCTTGGGGAGCACACCTCAATGGAAAATGGGTTCAAGACACGTGGCCTGCCAGACTTCAACATTTGCATATCAACATGAAGGAGATGTTAGCAGTCCAATTTGCATTGATGGCCTTCAAGGATCTACTACACCCAGGACAAGTGTTGATTCAAACAGACAACACAACTGTCATGTGGTACATCAACAAGCAAGGGGGAACCCATTCGTACCCACTTTGCAGACAAGCTATGATTTTGTGGGAGACGGCTCTCAGTTTGCACCTCACTCTTCAAGCAAGGTTTCTGCCAGGAGCACAGAACTCCTTAGCGGATGTTTTGAGCAGACAGATGGTGGATCCCCACGAGTGGAAACTGGATCCTCATGTATTTCGACAGTTGACAGTGTTCTGGGGGACTCCAGACATAGATCTGTTCGCTTCTCCACTAAATTTCCAGCTGCCAAAGTTTTGCACAAAGATGTTTCATCCAAAAGCTTGGAAAGTGGATGCTCTATCATTCAGTTGGAACAACCTTCACGTCTATGCCTTTCCTCCTCTGCCTCTCCTTCCCAGGGTGCTCCTGAAGGTCAGACAGGACAAGCCCTCCATGATTCTTATAGCTCCAGATTGGCCACGTCAGCACTGGTACCCTCTGCTGAGGAGTTTAGTACGGGAGCCTCCTTGGCCTTTGCCAGCAAGTCCACACCTTTTGTCCCAGGCAGGCAATCATTTCCTCAATGTCAGGATACAGTCCCTGCATCTGACAGCCTGGCATATTCTGTTCTAGACCCTGGAGGGTCGCAGCTTCCTCAACAGGTTTTGAATGTTATTTTGGAGGCCAGACGGCCTAGTACAAGGAAGGTTTATGCTGATAAATGGAGGAGATTTTTTCTTTGGGGTAAAGCAAAGGACTTTGATGTTTCACTTCCTAATTTGAGTGTTTCACTTCAGTATCTTACAGAATTACTAGACAAAGGTTTGTCTTTCTCCTCTGTAAAAGTTCATGCTGCAGCCATTTCTGCTCACTATGACTGTGACCCACCGTTGTTCTCTCATCCTTTGTTTAAGCAGTTTCTTAGAGGGGCGAAGAACATAAGACCCCCACGAAGAGCTCCTACTCCTTCCTGGGATCTCAATTTTGTGTTGGAGAAACTCACTTTATCTCCTTTTGAGCCTGTAGCTACAGCTGAGTTGAAGTTTTTGTCTTGGAAGACAGCTTTTTTGTTGGCCATTACATCTGCTAGAAGGGTATGGCAGTTGAACCCTTCCTAATTTTTCATAAGGATAGGGTCTCTTTGCGTACTAACCCTACTTTCATGCCTAAAGTGGTCTCAAATGTGGCCTTGAACCAGTCTATTCATTTGCCTACTTTTTATGCTGATCCCCAAAATAAAGGGGAAAAGATTTTGCATTCTTTGGATATCCACAGGCAGTTGCGTTATTATTTGAGCAGAACTAAAGGGTTCAGACAGTCTCAACAGTTGTTTGTTTCTTTTGCTTTGGGTTCTCAAGGGAAACCTGTTTCTAAACAAACTATTTCTAAGTGGATTGGCCATTGTATTGCTTTTTGTTATTCTCATCATGGTAAGGAGATTCCGGCTGGAATCAGACCTCATTCCACTAGGGCTACTGCCACTTCTACTGCCTTTCTGAGGGGTGTAGCTACTAAAGATATTTTGGAGGCAGCTACTTGGAGTTCAGTGCACACTTTTTCTAAGCATTACCATCTCCTCTTTATTCAAAATCTAGGGCAGGGTTTGCCACTGCAGTTTTGCAGGGCATGCTAGCAGCCCCCAATGCTTTATGATTTTACCAACCTCCCTTTACTTTTGCTTTGGGATTCTACCCACAGGTTATGACTGCAGCAATGTGAGATGAAGAACATAGTACAGTTTTGTACCTACCATAAATGTAGATGTTCGAAGATCCACATTGCTGCAGTCCAATTTTCCCTCCCTCCTTCCCCACTGTAGTTTGGGGTGGTTGTGTGGTTTGGGTTGTAAATATTGTATTGTACATGGGTGGTTGTATATTTTTTCCTGTTTGTTGGCTTTGGCCTTTCTTTTTGGGCCTTCTGACATCTGGGGCAAGAAAGACTGAGGATATGACGTCGGTCATGTGCTTTAGTACTACGGCGTACTGACGTCAGATCTAAGCGACCATGACCGACGCCAGCCTAACACTTTGGTATTCGGGCCGACCGAGGACAGCGGACTACCCACAGGTTATGACTGCAGCAATGTGGATCTTCGAACATCTACATTTATGGTAGGTACAAAACTGTATTTTTCTATCCTGGAAGACTGCTTTCCTTTTAGCTATTACTTCAGCTAGAGGGGTATCTGAGCTGCAAGCCTTAATGGCAGTAGAACCTTCCATTATTTTTCACTCAGTTCGGGTTTCTCTGAGAACCAATCCCTCCTTTATGCCTAAGGTAGTTTCCAGTTTAACCCTTAATCAGTCTATTCACCTGCCTACATTTTTCTTCAATCCCCAAAATAAAGGGGAAAGGATTCTGCATTCTCTTGATGTGCATAGACAGCTGAGATTTTACTTAGGACTAAATCCTTTCAAAAATCTGAACAGTTGTTGGTTAGTATTGCTCCTGGGGCTCAGGGTAAAGTTATTTAAAGAAAAAAAAACATCTCCAAATGGATTGCTCATTGTATTCACTTTTGTTACCTGCAGCATGGGAAGGTTCCCCCTCAGGGTATTAGGACCCATTCTACTAGAGCAGGCTCTATCTCTGCAGCTTTTTTGAGAGGTGTGCCTACTAAGGACATTCTAGAAGCAGCTACCTGGTCTTCTGTCCATACTTTCACAAAGCATTGCAATCTACCTATGTTTTCTAAATCCAGGGCTGGTTTTGCCTCTGCAATTTTGCAGGTCCTTCTTACCAACCCTTAATCTATGATCCTTCCTCCACCCTTTGTCTTTTTTCCTGGGCTTTGGGAATCAACCCATATGTGAGGACTGCAACAGTGAAACACAAAGAACATAGCACAGTTGTGTACACTTAGCATAAATGCGGATGTTCGAGTGTATTCACTGTTGCAGTCCTGGTTTCTCACCCTCCATTCCCCCTTTTTTCCTAAGGCACAGACGATATGCATTTTTATTTTTTGTATGATGTGTCCAGGGTGCTACCTTCCTGGGTTAGCCTTCTTTTGGGGGCTCCTGAAAGTTAAGGCAAGAAAAACTGAGGAAATGGCATTGGCTCCCTCCCTTTATTCTTGACGTTCTGACATCAGTTTTACAACCAGCGGCAGCCGACATCATATACCAAGGACTCTGGTATTCGGGCTGACTGAGAGCTACTGGAAACCGGATAACCCATATGTGAGGACTGCAACAGTGAATACACTCGAACATCTACATTTATGGTAAGTGTACACAACTGCACTTTTGAATGAATTGTGTTTATTTCTGCGACTGCTTGCTTAATCTATTTAGTGTGTGTGTTAATGAACAGAGTTTATTTCTGCAACTACTGGCACTTTTAAGGTATTGTTTCACTAACAGCTGCTGCACAGAGTTGCTTAAGCTTTTTTCCAGCTATTTGAATGAATGGAGCTTAATCCATTCCGCAACTACGGGCACTTTTTAAGGTATTATTTCACTGCTGCATGGAGTTGCTTAAGGTGTGTGTTTGAATGAACAGAGTTTATTTCTGCCACTTTTAAGGTACTACTACCAGCTGCAGCAATTTCCAGCTGTTTGAATGTTGTTGTGCCTTTCGGCTTATCCCGGTTAGGGGTCGCCACAGTTTAACTCCGGTCCGCTAATGTTTGGTAGTGGATTTTTACGTGCCGAGTTACCAGCCCTGACGCACAACCTTCAATGAAGGCATGCTCATTCACGCATGCCTCCACACAGAAGACGCTCTAGCTGAGAATCAGCTGTTTGAATGAATGGAGCTTCATCCGTTACACAACTACTGGCACTTTTTAAGGTATTGTTTCACTATTTCACCAACAACTGCTGCACGGAGTTGCTTAAGTCATTTTACGGCTGTTTCAATGAATGAATGGTGTGTGTGTGTGTGTGTGTGTGTGTGTGTGTGTGTGTGTGTGTGTGTGTGTGTGTGTGTGTGTGTGTGTGTGTGTCTGTAAGTAGACTTTTATCATGGACATGTTCTGAATAGAGCAGATGTTATGTGGTCCTATCTCGCTTATATTCTTACCCATGGGTTCGGAGCCGAATATCGGCTCCAACTCGGCCTATTTACTAGCTCAAAAGTCTCTGATTGGCTGGGCTAAGAGGGTATCCCATAGTACACTGCTTCGCATCCCCAGATCTCATTTGCCGCTTGTAGAGCTCGGACGTGGTCTCACTTGGCTGTGGTTAAGCACTCTTTTTTTACTTATTTCTCTTGAGAAATTGATTGCTTTATACTTAAAAAGCTATTTTAATAGCTACTCTTGCTGTGGTAGTTGTGTTTGTGTGTTTAGTAGTGTTTTTGTGGTATCCCTAACAGTTAGCACAGGCTAGGCCCGTTTTAGTTAGAGGACCTAGTCCTCCCTTAGTGAGTAGTTTGTCTTTTACTTATTGTATATATTTTTTTGAGAACTGTTTAAGTTAGAGGTTCTCTCTCTGTGTTCTCGTTGCTATTGTTTGTTGGTTAAGAGCTTCGGTCTTCTCTGTGGTACTGTCTGCTAAGTGGTGGGCTTCCCGCCCTTTTTGGTAGTTGTTAACTGTAGTTACGCTGTGTGCCTTGCACCCGTTGGAAGTTGTTAACTCTTTGGATATGTCTAAAGATCAGAAAGAACATAAGCCTTCTGGCTTTAAAAAGTGTTCAAAGTGCGGATATAAAATGTCCATCACGGATGGACACTCTGTGTTTACTGTCTTGGAACCATCCATTTACAGGAGTCGTGTAGCTTTTGCCATGCCTTCAGTCCTAAGGTGCTCCCAAGAGAGGAAAAACAAATTGATTTTAAAGGGGCTGCTTAAACCATTTTTCGAGGAGGCTATAGATTTGGATCCCAGCTCCCAGTCGAAGTCTAAGTCCTCCAAGTCCAAGAAAAGGTCTCTGGCTCCATCTGCATCTTCAGAGTCACCAGAGAAGATTACCATATTGGATACTGCTTCCTTGGCTCCACTGTCTTCAGGGCCGCAGGGGTTGTCTGTATTAAGTGAATCAGCATCCGCTTCAATCATTCTCGAGCCTATTCGGAGCCGGTCGCCGAGTGTGAGGCATGGTTCACCAGATAAGAGGTCTCCGTCTCCATCCATCTCCTCCAAATCCTCCAGGCTTTCCAATTTGGATGTGGATAGGGTGGTGCAGAGGCTCCTGCAGTCTCCGGTGTTGGCTAAATTGTTTTCGGCTCCGACCCAGTCGGCTCCGGAGCCAATTCCTATGGTTGTTTCATTGATTCCTCCTCCGAGCACATCCTTGCTGTCAGAGCCAGTATGTTCCACTCTGAGTGATGTTCCTGCGCCGGCTCCGATACCCCCTCTGGGTTTATCAGTGCCGACCTCGTCACCGACCATGTCTGTTCCATCCACAGGGTTCAATACTCGGGTCTCCTCGGTCGGGCCCGAAGGGGATTCCTCGGGACATCTTTTGGTTCTGAGTCTCCCACTCGGTGCATTGGCTAGGGGGGACCCTGGTCCCGGTCATGGCCTTGGAGGCCGGTCAGTCCTCGGACCATGCAGAGCGAGCTGGCCAGGTCATCGGCTATGTCACTCGGGTCGGTCATTCCATCCCCTACCACTCCTGCGAGAGCTTCTGACACCCACCTAGCTGTGGACAGCAGAGTGCCAGGCCCTAAAGATACCCCCACGAGTGGTCCCCCACTTTCTGAAGTTCCCTCAGAGCCTGTGCCTGAGGAACCGCCCAGAAAGAAATTGTGCAAGAGGAAGCACATAGACTCCCAGGACGAGTCTCTCACTTCTGATACTGACCTCAAGGAATCGGAAGGGTCCCCCAAGTCTTCCTCTGATGATGTTTCCTTCTCCGATATCCTGGAGTTACTGAAACAAAGAGGAGACTGGCCTTCCAAAACCCCATCCAAGGAGGAGTCAGTATTCCTTAAGGCTTTTGACGCACAACCTTCCGCCTCCTGGGTGTCTCCACCCTTCGATGAACTTCTTGACCTTATTTGTCGAAAGGTGTGGGAAACCCCTGATTCTGTGGAGCCAGTACCTCGGCGCCCCAACAAATTTCTCACCGCCCCTCATGGAAAAGAATTTCTGACAAAGGGAGTCCCGGTAGATGCCATGGTGGTGGCGGCAGCCACCCAGAAGGAAGTTGCAGAGTCTTCCTCTTCGGTCCATCCTCCTAACAAGGAATCTAGGAGTATGGACTGGTACGGGAAGTGTACCTTGTCTTCAGCCACCTTCACATTAAGGTCACTGAATTGCTTATCTCATTTCACTCGGCTCCAGAGAGATCTCCTTAAGGAGTTGGGAGATACTCTTGCGGGTAACATACCTGGAGCGGTGGCTCAGACAGTCAACGCGGAGGTTTCTACCCTCAACTCCATCGCAAACTCGTCCATGCGACTCATTTTGTATGCGGCCGAGGGAGCGAGTAGGGTGGCCAGCTCAGGTGTAGCCCTTAGAAGGCAAGCCTGGCTGTGCCAGTGTCACTTTACGGAGGCATTCACATCTTCCTTCACTGATGCCCCTTTTGATGGTTTCTCCATGTTTGGAACCAAAGTGAAAGACACCCTCACCAGGTGCGAGCAAGAGGGAAAGACCCTGTCTGCTGTAGGGGTCCATTTTTCCCTCCCGTCTAAGCATTATCCCAAGGCTCAGCGAGGGGGAAAGATGTGGTTCAAGAAATCACTAAGGTTTTTTCCCGCCGTACAAGGTGAAACCCCCTCCTGAGGCAGGGGAGGGGGGGAGTTATTCAGGGAGATGTCGCCCCAGAGGCAGAGGGGGCCCCCGCAATTCTGCGGACTGCGAATCCTTTCGTGGCTCCCCATACTCTCATTCCTGAGGGTGTGCCCGACTGTGCTTATCTGGAGCCAGTCGGGGGTCGAATTTCCTTATATCCAGAAGCCTGGGAAAACATCACCCAGGACCGATGGGTATTAAGGATAATTTCCGGAGGTTACACCATTCCATTCTCTTCAGTACCCCCTCACATCAGAAAAATCCCAGACGTTCCACCCAGTCAAAGGGATCAAGCAGCCTCAGAGATATCTCAGCTGCTAGAAAAAGGAGTCATCCAACCAGTGCCCTTAGACCAGATCGGATTAGGGACTTACTCAAGATTTTTTTTGGTGCCGAAAAGAACAGGGGACCTGAGACCTATACTAGATCTCAGTCAACTCAACCATTACGTACACAAGTCCAAATTCCATATGGTCACCCTACAATCTATTCTCCCATTGTTGGGAAAGGAAGTATGGATGTGCTCCATCGACCTGAAGGATGGTTACTACCATATCAAAATGGACAGGGCATCCAGGTGTCATCTACGCTTCCAGCTGGGAGCCAGACATTTCCAGTTTTGAGCCCTGCCCTTTGGTCTCACCACAGCCCCCAGGGTGTTCTCCAAGTGTATTGCAGTGGTGACTGCTCACTTGAGACGTCAAGGATTCCAGGTGTTTCTGTACCTGGACGACTGGCTTCTCACCGCCCCCTCCAGGCATCTACTAATTCAGACCAGGGACACTACCCTCAGTCTAGGTCACCAATTAGGCATTACGATAAACTGGAAAAAAATCTGCCTTGTTACCCTTACAGCGTGTCACCTTTATAGGAGCAGAGCTGGACACCATTCAAATGCGAGCATTCCTACCACAAGAAAGAATCACAGGGTTGCAACAACAAATTCTCACGCTGATGCCTCTGAGACATGTGAAGGCAAGACTGATTCTTCAACTCCTAGGGACCATGGCAGCTACTGTCATGTTGGTCCTGTTAGCGAGATTACACATGAGAATTCTTCAATGGCTTCTCTTTGTCCAATGGTCTCTCCAAAGACTTCCGCTATCCCATCCAATCCTACTGACAGATAAATGCAAGCAGGACCTCTGTTGGTGGGTGTGCACCAACAATTTGAACATAGGAAAACCCTTTGTTCCACCCATCCCTGTGGCCACAGTGACCACAGATGCCTCAAAGATAGGGTGGTGGGGGGGCATTATCTTGGCAGGATGGTCCAAGGCACGTGGCAGGAGCATGAGATACATTTGCACATAAATGTCCTGGAGATGAGAGCAGTTCTTCTTGCGTTGTAGGCACTTCAAGAAGTCCTCCCTCTAGGGACTATTGTGATACACTCAGACAACATGTCAGTAGTGTGGTATCTCAACAAGCAAGGAGGAACCCGATCTTATCCACTATGCAGGGAGGCCATGCGCATGTGGCATTGGGCAATAGCTTCCCAACGGTTTCTAGTGGCAACGCACATCCCGGGGAAGACCAATGTGATAGCGGACAAGTTAAGCAGGGCGATTCTTATGCCCTACGAGTGGTCCCTGAATCGCCTGGAGGCAGAGCGAATCTTCAGCAGATGGGGTCAACCTTGCTGCAACCTCTTTGCCAGCCCTCTCAATGCGAAATGCAGAAACTACTTCTCGCTGATCCCCCCACCGGGGGAATCACCCAGGGACGCTCTTGCTCACAATTGGCCCTCCGGTCTGCTTTATGCTTTCCCTCTGTTTCCCCTTCTCTCAAGGGTGATTCAGAAAGCGCAATCCTTGGGAAGCAGGATGATTCTGATTGCCCCACACTGGCCTCATCAAGTATGGTTCCCCTTCCTTCAACCCTATCTTGTGGATACTCCTTGGATTCTGGAACCCCTTCCAGACTTACTGACACACATGTCGGGACAGTTCCACCCCTCTCTGAGGACACTACGGCTGACAGCCTGGCTACTCCACTTCCATCCTTAGTCAGATGTCATAATTTTTCGCCAGACGTAGTCCATATTTTGTCGTCCTCTCATAAACCATCCACTAGAAAAATCTACTTTAGCAAATGGAAAAGATTCTCTATTTGGGCTCATTCCAGAGGCATAGATCCCTACACTGCTCCAATTGATTCCGTTTTGGAATTTTTGTCTATATTGTTCCATCAGGGGTCCACTTCAGCCACCATCAAAGTTCAGCTGGCGGCTATATCAAACTTCCATGTGGTCAATGAACCTAGCCTTATGGCACACAGACTATGTAAAGCATTCCTTAAAGGTACCCTATTGCTTCATCCCCCAGTATCACAACCTGTTATGCCCTGGGACCTCAATTTTGTTCTTCAAGTCCTCACTCTTCCACCCTTCGAGCCTGCAGCTACCTGCGAGTTAAAGTTTCTAACATGGAAAACAGCCTTTTTAATAGCTATCACTTCAGCGAGGTGGGTCTCCGAAATCCAAGCCCTTTCCATCAAACCCCCATATTTGATTTTCCATAAAGATAGTGTCTCCCTTATACCAAGCCCATCATTCCTTCCCAAAGTGGCTTCCCTGTCTAATATAAATCAGTCTATTGAGCTGCCAGTTTTCTTCCCCAATTTTTCCAACAAGGCAGAATTCAGATTTCACCAACTAGATGTACATAGACAGTTACGCTTCTATCTCCATCGGACAAAAGAGATTCGGAAATCTGACCAACTCTTTGTCTCCTTTTCAGAAAACCGGCTTGGTTCTCTGGCATCCAAGGTCAGACTCTCTAGATGGATAGCCAGTTGTATTTCCTTCACTTGTCACACAGCAGGTAAAACTTTGCCATTTCCACCTAAAGCCCACTCCACAAGAGCTGTCTCCACATCCACAGCCTGTCAAGCTAGATTGTCGATGGATGATATATGTGCTGCGGCCACTTGGGCTTCTCCTCACACTTTTGTCTCTCATTACAAATTGGACGTGGTTTCCAGGGGCAGATCTTCATTTGGCTCCACAGTTCTCAGGAGTATTTTCCTATGAGCCACCCAGGTTGTCGGTGCTAGGGACGCTGTCCCATGGGTAAGAGTGTAGGCGAGATAGGACTACATAACATCAAGAAGTTATGTACTCACCATAATGTTCGCTGTATGTAGTCCATCTCACCTCACATTCTTAATTACCCTCCCGCCTTCCCCCCTGCCTGGAGGATTTGGAGGTAAAATTGTATCATGCAGGGTCCCTTTGATTAATTTGTTTGGATAATTTGTTTGTATGGATGTGTGTTATGTATGCAATAACTGAGTTGTTTGCAGCAAACTAGATCTGTGGATGCGAAGCAGTGTACTATGGGATACCCTCTTAGCCCAGCCAATCAGAGACTTTTGAGCTAGTAAATAGGCCGAGTGTGAGCCTATATTCGGCTCCGAACCCATGCGTAAGAATGTGAGGCGAGATAGACTACATACATCAAACGTTATGGTGAGTACATAACTTCTTGTTTTGTCATTATTGGTTCATGCATTTTGTTTCATTGCCTACTGGAAATATGTTCAAACAATAAATTTAAAAGGCGATTGTGTGTGGAAGTAGACTTTTATGATGTAACTGTTCTGAATTTGTCAGTTTTGTCATTATTGGTTCATGCGTTTTGTTTCATTGCCTACTGGAAAATGTTTAAACAATACATTTAAAATGCACTCAAACTTAAGTCTAACAATGTGCTCTATTATACAAGGAATATAATTTAATAAAGTCAGGAAGGTGTATCAAAGCAAGTATGTATGTTTCTTGTTTTGTGTGCAAGGGTCCTGTGATATGAAAACAGCCCAAAGGTAATCTTTATTCACCACTGGCCAGATGCATATTCTTTGGATGTGGTGTGGGTTTCAATGCTGTTTCAATGAATGTGAGTTTCAAGGGCAGAGAAGTTTTAATGCCAAGTCTATTTTCATTGTGAGACAGTATTGCTTTGTTTAGCAGATATCTATTAGTGTTTATGCATTGTGCTATGAAATGTAAAAACTGAAATTCAAATAATCATTGTAAAAGCAAAGCAGTATGCACACGAGTGTTTATGGTAAATGGGGTGAAATAGCCAGGTAATGTGACATTGGAATGGCTGCAGGGAGACTCTGGTGCCATATTTTGGTTTTATGTTCTTCAATTTCCATTTGAAAGTTGGTATCTCACAATTCCATTGGAGTGGGCGGGGATTATGTAATTATGTATGCAAATGTTACGTTAATCAGCGTACAGATTTGTACCTATTTGTCATGGGCCTTGTCCAGATTTTTGATGTTTCCAAGTTGCGAGGTATGCGTAGAGTTCCCCCTTGTAAATGAGCACCAGATCCAGGATGTTTGAGCCCCTTGTGAGTTTGTCAATCAGATGGTCCAGGGCATTGAAGTTAATGAACTCCAGGAATCTTTGATCAAGTCAGTTAGAACACTTATGATTGATTTAAACAAATTAACCAATAAAAAAGCTCAAAACTGAGCTTTGTTCCAGCAGCCTTCAATCAGATGAGTTCTAACTACACACTCCTGCCGCTAGAGTGCAGGGAAACACTCTCTAACAAAAGATGGCCTGGTTTAGTGCTCAAGGTATACAAACAGAACAAGATTCTGCAGGTCTGAATCTAGTCTATGCTGCAGCAAGCAAAGTGCAACAATTTCAGAAAAAAACACAGTTCAAATAAGCAGAAACAATAAGCCTTCAACCAGCAACTCCCAGCTCAGAAGGGCAGAGGTTACCCTCTCCTCCCACAAGAGTGTAGACCACAAACCTTCTTAATGTAAAATAACTGGCCTTAAGCCCAGGTATTTAAACCAGAACTAAGACACTTTTGGAATAACAGGCATACTAAGCCTTCAACCAGCAATTCCCAAATTAGAAGGATGTAAGCTACCTCTCCTGCCACAAGAGTGTAGACCACAAACCTTCTTAATGTAAAACAGCTGGCCTGAAGCCCAAGTGCTTAAACCAAAGCTAAGAGACTTAGAATAACAGTTACAATTTAATCAGGCCACTAACAAGCAGTAATAAATGCAGCAGAATAAATGCAATTGAACACTTTTAAGAACAAGCAGCAAAAGCAAATTAAAATAATAAAGTAGGAAGAAAAACTAATACACTAAAAGCAGCTGAATAAAGTGCACCTTTTTAAGTTAAGTGGGAGGGAGGAAACAGAAGATTATTCAAGGTTAAGAAACTAAGGGGGTGTGCTTTCCCAGATGATCTCTATGTACTCAATAGCATGAGCTGATGAGATGGGATTTTGAGGAGTGTCCAAAATCAGAATTATAATGGGGGGGCAAATCAAAAACCACCAAGTTTAAGAGTACTACAGCAGATGGGTGTGTGAATGATAAAAATAAAATGCAGAAATCAGCAATATTCAGGCAGAGTACAGCAAGCAAGCCAAACAAGCACTCCAGCTAAATAAAGATATTTCCAGCTAAATGAGGAATGCTATTTCTCAGCTCCTCCCAGTAATTTGCTGATGTTATTCACTGTTTGCAAAGGAATTATTTGCCATCTTTTCTAACTTACCCTAGCCAAGACCTCTTAAAACTCCAACAGAACAGAAACACTTAAAACAAATGTAATAGAATAATAAAATACAAAACAGAAGTAACCAAACCTTAAATGAAAAAAACTTCAATTCAAAATAAAATGCAGACAGAGATCAGCAATATCCAGGCATTTAAATAAAAAAATTAGAAAAGAGATGCCACCAGGGCTGGCCTTTGGTCAACTTGTGCCCTAGACAAAAGGTCTGCACAGTGCCCCCCTCCCCACATGCATACACACCACTTGGTGTCCCCATCCGGGTCTACCTACACCATGCAGATTACTGGAAAAGCACCCCTGCTAGAGCGGCGCCCTACGCGGCCACCTAGTTGGCCTATGCCTAAGACCGGCTAAGGATGCCATTACTATCTTCTGGGGTGGGTCCTTTTACAAATATATATTTTTTCAATACTGGAAGAATACCAGATTTAGCTGTGGTATGTGGTAATAGGACAAACTGCCCAGACCACCAAGGCAGTCACTTTAAATAATTTAAGCATAAAATGACACCAATCGGGATTGTGGCTAGGCATAGAAGCATAGCTGTCAACTATCTCTTCAGAAAATACACTTTATTGCAGAATTTGATATTCTAGCAAATTAAGTGTATATATAACAGAAATATTTAAATTATGTCTTTATATTTGGATCTTTGCTCACATTTTTTGGGCTTTGTCCCTGATACATGAGCTATGAGGTTGAAATGTATGTTCTCTAGTGTCTCTGATCCCTGATTTTTGCCTCTTATTTTTTGTCTGCTCCTTTATAAAATTTGTTTCTTTCTAGTAAATCATTAAGCATTGAATCTGCTAATTTGTGACAAATATTTGCCTTTCAGATTGTACTTCCTTCTAAAAATGCATGCCAATGACAATCCTGTTATTCTACAAGCACTCTTAATATATAACAGCCGTATTTAAAATCACTTCCATGTGTATTGTTTTTTTTTCCTTTAACACCTTTAATGAATTATCACTTGTGACATCGGCAGATTTACATTTGTATAAAAGAAAAACAAATATATTAAATTATTCAGTTACAAACATCATACATTACATAAACCCTGGGATTCAATAACAAATTGTGTAGGTGCTGAATGTAAGCATGTTAGTGTGATGAGCAGCAGCGCTAATCCAATATGCATGCTGCTCATTGTGCCTACACAGATGCAAGCACCTTTACCATGGCCAGCATATCTGGACATGGAAAGGTGCTTGCATGAATGAGCAGAGTATGTAAACAAAACTGATCGCATATAGGCAGTGCTCAGATATGAACATGTGCTGTAGCCCACACATATTAATCGCAAGTACAGGGACACAATGCAAGTACAGAAGATATATTAAAGGATAAATACATAGAATGCATTCATGGCATACAAGGATGTATATACAAGGAGTTGATGTATGAAAGCTGACAGCACTGATATAATATCCATCTCACCATGTATACACAAGGACAAAAGGACATTACAGCTGTAATGTCAGGTAACTCAGGAATGGATGTGTCTATGCAAAGAAATGACAGTAGCACCAATAGGGAAGGGTGTCATCACCTACCAGCTTGTAATAAACAAGCAAGTGTTGCATGTTTATATAAATGATACATGGCAATCTAATAAAAAATCAACATATGTAAGTGGCCAATGTCAAGAGTGTGCAGATGACATGTCAGGAGTCCAGTGTTGCTGTTGCAGATTTGCAAATATGTCTGACATACTAATACTCACATACAGTTACAGAGAACAGTAACAGAACAGCAATTTGACAGTAACAATACAATAGAAAGGGTAATAGAGGACCAGTCACATCTCCTGTTGGTCACCCTGCATTCCATACAGATAGATACATTTATAGAATATTTATAGAATAAATAGACTACTTGCACATGATTCTTACTGTGCTACATTTGTTTTTGCTTTCTTCAATGTAAATATTTTTACTGTTGCTTTTCTCAAGTGTTAATACCTTTGTATGTGATATTTACTTGTATGTTTCTCTATTTTGTTTTTATTAATCCTTTATTTACCATGTAACAATATTTCATACTTTTTATATCTGTTTGGAGCTTTTCTCCCAAGGCCTCTACTGAAAATGGAAATATGTCCAGCTGGACTAGCCTGGTTAACAAATGTAAAATAATATTAAAAATTTGCTCCCATATTTTAACATTATGTATACTTTTCTTATGGTCATTAATTAACAATTTGTGCGCTAATATATGTCTTATTGCTAGTGATCTGAAATTTTCCCAAGAATATTGTGCTGGCCTAGAGGTTCTTATCCACTGTTACTTAGGATATATATTTATAAGATAGATTCAATCTTAGATTAGATATAGTTTGTAATAATAATACAGATTGATGGTTCTTTCATGTTATGTTTCCTTCTTAATAATTTATGTTAATATACAATGTTTATGTAACTTTTGGAAGCAATCTTGTACATATTGTATATACATAGTAGTGTGTAGTATGTAACTGAAAAATAATAAAGACGGATTATTCAAAAAAAAACAAAACAAAAAAAACACAAATATAAAATAAATAAATAAATAAAATAATAAAATAAATAGATTCGCACATCTACTAGCAAGTCATATACTGTGATAGAAACAATGGCAGTGTTAAACACATCAATAAGATGACATGCAATACAAGGCATAGTTACATTTTTAATAAGTAATGCATATGAACAAGGAATGACCTATGAAACTTTTGCACCATGTCATTTTAGAACACATGACCGAACAGATATCAGAGAGATGTATAACAATCAGGGGTGCCACAGACATATGCATTTTAGTCACATAAAGAATAACACCACTGAAGGGTAGACAGCACTTTCATACCATATAAAGTGTACTGAAAACCTACCTGGTATGACAGTTCATGAAAAAGCTGGCGTGTGTGATTGTGTAAGTCAATGTAGTCTGACAGACAGATGTTACCAGAGTCCAGCCCTCCTTCCTGTTATGCAAGGCAGTCTCCAGATCCCTGTATTGACTGCCTGTGCCATGTCAGATAGCAGTGAAGGCTGTCACAAATAACTGAATTGAATGTGTGTCAACACAGAAAGTATGGATATTACATGAACAGTGAGTCAGAATTCCAGACACGAGCTACCCGTGTTACTGTCCACACAACACCGAGTATTACAATAGACTGTTTTTGACAAGGAAGTTGCTTCCATCATGTAAAACACACATTGTCCCAGAAGTGAGCACTAATGTATTTGTGTAGGTATGCTATAAATGCCAATACTCAGTGCATGGCCAAAGGAGCACTCACTGCATGACATGCCCTGAATAAACATTTCAGTGGCATGCAGTCGCAACCTATGATGATGGTATATGATTGTCCCACATAACAGTGGATAACAATAACTAGATTTTTGTGTAATGGCAGTACATTTATATAATGTTGCCCCTGGCAGGAATTGAACAGCAAGCAATGTGACTGTACTGTGTAGTGACATCTGGATTAACCACAAGCACAAGTCTTACCACCAGTATGACAGTCCACTGGTGCTAAATTATGATAAAATCTGTATATGTGGTAAACAATCTCTGGGATGAACAGGATCATGGAAGATCATCACAGTGTCAATGGACATATTCTCACCATGGTACATGTCAGTCATGTATTACAGTACAAGGCTCGCCAGTGCTAACAGGCACTGAATGTGGATGTTCATAAGATGAACATTTGATAGCACAATACTTGGATATTTCCCAGGATGAATGTACCAATGTAGAAATGTCACTACAAGTGTGACGCATGTGGTTATGTGAAGGGATGACATGTTCCTTCTGCAAGGGATATGTGTGCCTGTAACTGCTGTGATTGCTGTAGTATGTCATCAGGAAGCATGTTGTCTCATTCCCTCATGCTTCTGGATAACATTTCCTATATATGTTATGCAAAAAACATTGAAGCCAATGTTGTCATTTTTCTGAATAGCATCACTATGTGACAAATTGTCACCGCTCTTAAGAGGGACCAACATGTAGATGTGTACTAAGCCAATATGCATGACAACACTGTTAGTGACATGTACAGTCACACTAACACTGACACAATGTACTCTGAGCAGTAATGGATGGATTTCAAGTAACTACCCAAGTCTGCAAGCTAAACTTCAGTGTTTTCAGCCTGAGTCACAAGCACCACATGACCATGTTGAGGTACACCTGAGACAGTGCACAGTGAAATTGATGACATCACCACTGTTTATAAGCTGGACATTTATGCTAAAAAGTGTTCAAAGTACACAATAACACTGTACAGCTGCAAATCATATTTGTCTTTGCAGAATAGTGTACAAGATATCAGGGTGAAGGACACACCCACAACTGCACTACATCATCTTTTTATATATATATATATATATATATATATATATATATATATATATATATATATATATATATATTGCACCAAGTACAAAACACACTGTCAGAGTCTTGCAACACTGCAGAATATGCACTGCCGATATGACCTATGGCAGGCATCTTAATTGTATGCAGTCATTGTGTAGACAAAACATTATTCACCCTGGAGATACTATGATTTATTAGAGTCAGAGGGTGCCACTGTA
Source organism: Protopterus annectens (assembly GCF_019279795.1). Lineage (NCBI taxonomy): Eukaryota > Metazoa > Chordata > Ceratodontiformes > Protopteridae > Protopterus > Protopterus annectens. The sequence continues at coordinate 1,067,363,257 of NC_056729.1, read as the reverse complement.
ATTCTATCAAATAATTAAAGGAATACATAAAGGTGGTTGTGAGGTGGGCAATGTTATATGACAGTAAAAACTGCCACACTTTTGAAGCAGTGATGGAATTGAACCACCTACCTATCCACTTACATATGTACACTGTGACAGCATATATGAATGGATGACATCATCAGCGTATTTCGAAGGAGATTTATCTAGCAAAATTAATTTTACAGCCAGTCAGGGCTCGTAAACATTACCACTACATATGAGTGTAAAACAATCATGATTGCATAGGCAGTAACATTTGCAGAAGTTAAACATTGCTGTAGTCAAACATGCTGTTTAGCTATTTCCACATTATCAATAATACTATCATATGTACAGGCACCACAGGAGATATCTGACATTCAAATATTGTCATTTCACTTGCAAAACAATGGCCTCAGCAATGTGTTGAGACAGTGGTGTAGGCAGACAATATAATTTTGTAATTGTGTGCTCTTACTCATGCCACACAAAAAACTGACTTGAAGAAACAACATGTTCTCTCCCCTTCCCACTTAGCAAATATTTGCATCACTTCCCCTGTAAAATATGAATTGGCTGTCTTTTTACACACGGCACTTTTATGTTAAGCATTAAGGTACAAATTTGTTGAAAATTTTCAACATGCCATTAAGTATTTCAGACCTGAGTATTATCTTAGCACAGTAAGTTGAATTTCATAGTTATGAAAGTTAAAAGTTGACAGTGGATTTCAGCAAACATGACTGTATGTAATCATCTCTATTACCCTATTGAGCAATGTAACCCAAACATTGAACTTTTTATCTTGTTTAATTTACATTAAACTGAATAAATATAGCTTAGCACAGCAGCACAAAGTGAGAGAGTAATGCAGATGCAGGCAATCAAGTTCAAATATATTGTTGTATACATTGTACTCCCATTTAGAATTAGTTGCATTTGTTGTCTTGTGCCGAACGTTGCACAAATGCAAAGGAAGAATGATGATACGGAAGGGATAAGATACATTGTCAGGGCAATATGGAGTTGGGGACAAAATAAATTATCAATGAAGCAAGATAATGGTGTCTCTCAACAATTTGTAGCCAATAGGTATACTTACATTACTTACCGAACCAAAAACAATCATTAACAATTAGCTGATGGCTGGAATAGATCCCATGATACTATTTAAACTATATACATCTTGCTACACATTTGAAAATTAGATCACCATGCCACAAAGAAATTACTACTTCCCAGCATAAAAATAACACTATTGAAGCACAATGAAAATGTATGGAAAAAGGAGGGGTGAACATAGGTTCATACGTGTTTACTAGGCTAACGACTACAAGTGCCTTTTTAAGCCTAGCCATGCATCCCAACTATCTGACAAGTTGTGGTACCCCTGATAAGTATAAATAGGGGCCTGGAAGATGAACCATTTACATGCCGCCTATGTCCATTAGAGACACAGGTGCAAAACCAGGGATGAATTTCCTGTTCACTATCCAACTGTCCAAGTTGCACTTGAATTGACATAGAGAGAAATAAAACAAATTTGTTTTGTAGGACATGTGTGAACATCTGTATGGTGTGTTAGTCTTCCTTATGACATCATCATTAATCTGTCCTGCTCTGTGCAATAAATTTATTGCTGTAGGTACAAATAAGGGGTGGGAGAGTCCAATAAATATAAAGTCTACCGATTGGGGATACAATATTTTTGAAAATGATGTCTTGCTACACTATTCCATTGTTATGTTAAGGAAATGTGTTATATGTAGAGAAATACAGACATTTGCAATTAAAAGTATCTGATAGGAATATAAACTGCCTTGAAGTAATATTCTGACATACTTTGAAGCCATGACACTATACCAAAACAGCAGGCTACAAACAAGGTAATTATCTCACGTGCAGCAAAAGAACTCCTAGTGGAATACATCCAGTAGCCTAATAATTGTTACATTAACTGTTCCACAGTACTGAATTTTGTGTGGCTTTACTATGTATTCCCATAGCTCAGCAGATTGAAGCACATTTGTGTGACAGTAACCAGACCACTGCAGAGTAGACCGTGTGACATCTCTACTCTGGGCCAGTAATCAAGAAGCCTGAATCCTCACCACCAACACTGGAGAGGGACGTTCACTTAGAAAAGAAATGATGTTAAGTTGTCAATCTCGCCTTCATTCTTGCTTGATGGGTTCGGAGCCGATCCCTCGGCTCCGACTCGGCACTTGCTAAGCTCGAGAGTCACTTTTACCAGCTCGAGGCAGCCCCATATCCCATGATGCAAGGCGGTAAGTACCCAGATCTCGTTTGCCGCTTCGCTTATGAGGTCCTCCTTTTACCAGCTCCTGGTAAGTGATTCACTTTATTAAAATTAAAGCCCCCTTTTGTTAAAAAATACTTTATTGTTAGTTATAATTTAATTATTTAGATTTCCTGACAGAAAATCCCTGTCTTTTTAATATTTTTAGTCAAACTTTACCCATCCCATCCCTCCCTGTTAGGGTGTGTGTGTGTTTATTTTAGGAATACCTTTTGGTATTTTCTTTAATTTAAATTTTTGACTGGTGTGTGTGTGTGTTTAAGCACCATGTCAAAGGAGAGGGTCTCAGGTTTTAAGAAGTGTGACTCGTGCTGTCAGAAGATGTCTCTGACAGACGGTCACACTTCTTGCCTGTATTGCCTGGGGCCTCTTCACCTGCAGGACTCCTGTGCTATTTGTCATTCCTTCAGCCAGAGAGTCCTGCAGGAGAGACGAACAAGCTGATACTTAGGGGCCTTCTTAAGCCGGAGGGCTCTCCGGCTAAGTCGGCTCCGTCAAAATCAGCAAAATCTTCCAAGGCCCAGGCTTCTGTGTCTAAGCCTGCGGCCTCGGCTCCGACTCGTTCGAGTCGAGATCGCTCGGCTGGAGCCGATTCTGGCTTAACAAAGCCTTCGGCACCGATGGCTATCGGTGCCGAATCTGCATCGACCGCCGGTGTCTGCTCCGATCGGTTCCGACACCCATGTGGCACAGGCATCGGTGTCGGCTCCGATCGGCTCCGACACCGTTACTTTGGTGGCTGTATCGGCTCCGGCTGGAGCCGATACATCGAGGCTTCCTGTCGGCTCCGAGAAGTCGGCTCCGACAGGATCCTTAGTATCGGTTCCGATGGCTCATTCCCGGAAGAGGTCGAGGTCTCCTTCCTTGGAGCCGATACTTTCAGCTCCGGCTTCACCTCTTCTTGGGAACGGAGCCATCGGAGCCGATCTTCAAGGTCATCCAGACTGTCAGATCATGACCTAGAGAGAGTGGTCAGTAGATTACTTAAGTCACAGGTACTGGCCCAAATGTTACATAGTCCGTCTCAACAGGCGACTGTTGGTCCACACCCGTTACAGTTCCTCCTTCAACTCTACCCCAGAGCTTGGAGTTGGGGTCTTCGGGAGCAGTTACTGCTACGGCTGGAGGACGGATACCCCTTCTGTTCCTTCAGCCTCTACTCTTATCTCCTCTTCGAGACCTTCCTTAGAGGGATTCGGTGGTCGGGCTTCCATGGTCTCCTCCGAGGGGGTGAGTGGCATCGGACCCTTGTCCGAGCCCGCTCTTCCCCTTGGAGCCTCGGCCTTGGTGAGCTCGGCTCCGACATCTGCCTCAGAGACTTCTCTTTCGGTGGTCCCTGGAGCTCCTAGTTCTTCGGAACGGGTTCTCTCGGACCTGCCTGGAAGGGGAGCATTCGAGGTGATGAAGAGTGTGCTGGCCACGGGTATCAGTCAGCAGTCTGTTCCCGTAGCTCCTCCCTCTATAGTACCTGTTGACATCTCTGCCACTTCTCTTGCTACAGGACCCAGAGATCCTCCGCCTCAGGTTTCCCCATTGGGAATTTCCCCCTCTTCCGAGGATTCTCCTGATGTTTCGGGAGATCCTCCTAGGAAGAGGACTTGTAAGAGGAAGCATGTAGACTCCCCGAGTCTGTCACTGGATACTGACTTTGATGAGTCAGAGGGATCCCTAGATCCCCTCTGAGGATGTCTCCTTCTCAGACATCCTAGAACTCCTGAAACAGAGGGAAACTGGCCCACCAACAATCCCTCTGAGGATGAGTCAGTATACCTAGAGGCGTTTGGATCTCGGCCCTCCACCTCCTGGGTGTCTCCGCCTTCGACCCCTTATGCAGGTTATTGCACGAAGGCGTGGGCAGCTCCTGACTCTGTAGAGCCAGTCCCTAGGAGGCCTTCAAAATTTATCACTGCCCCGTGTGACAAGCAATTCCTCACCAAGGGTGTCCCCGCTGATGCCATGGTGGTGGCTGCGGCCACCAAAAAGGAACTTGCAGATCCTTCCGTGCCCGTCCATCCTCCTAATAAGGACTCTAGGACCATGGATAGGTACGGTAAGCGGATGTTTTCCTCAGCGACCTTTGCTGTGCGTTCGCTGAATTACCTATGTCACTTCACCAGACTCCAGAGGGATATCCTTAAGGAGCTGAGTGAAGTAGTTCAGGATCCTACAACTGCAGGGGCTCAAGAAAAAATTGCTTCGCAGCTAGGAACCCTCAATTCCATTGCAAACTCCTCCATGCGGTTAATATCTTATGCTGCGGATGGAGCGAGTAGAGCCGCAGGTACAGGTGTGGCTCTTAGACACCAAGCCTGGATGCGGCTATGTGATTTTGCGGATCCCTTTAAGGCGTCCTTCACAAATTCTCCCTTTGATGGGTCAGCTTTGTTTGGCCCTCAGGTGAAGGAAACCTTGACCAGGTGCGAGCAGGACGGCAAGACTCTTTCTGCTGTTGGAGTCCGTTTTTCCACCCCTTCTAGACCTTATCCCAAAGGACAGAAAGGTGGGAAAATGTGGTTCCGTAAATCCCAAGGAGTCACGTCGGATTCACGTGGTCAGTTTACCCCTAGAGGCAGAGGGGGTAACAACAACAGACGCCGCTCTAGAGGCAGAGGGGGTCCGAAAAACCAGGGAAACAGAGAGCCTCTCTCTGACAAGCCCTTTCAGCATCCCTGAGGTGTTGCCCGGCTGTCCCTCCTTGGAGGCAGTTGGGGGAAGATTATCACTGTACCCAGAAGCCTGGCATTCCCTCACTCAAGACAGATGGGTACAGTCGATCATATCCAAGGGTTACATAATTCCTTTCGAGGAAAGTCCCTTCCCTTCAAATTCCCTTCCAGATGTACCACCGGTCTAAGGGAAATTGCAGAGTTAGAAGTCTCAAAACTACTGCAAAAAGAGCCATTCAGCCAGTTACATTAGACCATTCAGAGCCGGAATCTACTCAAGGTTCTTTTGGTCCGCAAAAAGACGGGAGACTGGAGACCAATACTGGATCTGAGCAGACTCAACAAGTCTGTTAGGAAGACAAGATTCGAATGGTCACTCTTCAGTCAATTCTGCCCTTCTTACAGAAGGACAACTGGATGTGCTCAATAGATCTTCAGGATGCGTACTATCACATCAAAATTCACAGACGCTCCAGGAGATTTCTCCGCTTTCGGCTGGGGTCCAGTCATTTCCAGTTCAGAGCCCTGCCCTTTGGTCTCACTACAGCCAAAGAGTGTTCAGCAAATGCATGGCAGTGGTCACGGCTCACCTGAGACGTCAAGGATTCCAGGTGTTTCCGTATCTCGACGACTGGCTCCTGTCAGCCACCACCAGGCATCAGCTTATACAAGCCAGGGATTACACAATAAACCTTTGTTCTCATTTGGGCATCTCGATCAACTTGAAAAGTCATCCTTATTGCCCTGCCAGTCTATTACCTTCATAGGCGCAAACTTAAACACTGTTCGGATGTCAGCTACCCTTACAGATCAAAGAGTTTCAGACATTCAGAGTCATGTCAGGATCATTCTGGCCAACAAGAAAGTACAGGCCAGAATGGTTCTAAAGGTATTAGGTCTCATGGCTGCGGCCATCACTCTTCTTCCTGGCTCGATTCTACATGCGCCTTCTTCAGTGGATGCTGTTCACACAATGGTCATACCAGCAACTTCCAATGCGTCACCAGATTCTGGTGACTCAGACATGCAAAGAGCATCTTGCTTGGTGGATCACATCTCCTCAGGTTCACCAAGGCAGGTACTTTGTACCCCCATCCCCGATAGCCACTGTCACCACGGATGCCTCCCTGATCGGGTGGGGGGGGTCATTATCAGGGCAGGATGGTTCATGGGACGTGGCAGCCGTTCGAGTACCATCTGCACATAAATGTCCTGGAGATGAGAGCAGTGCTTTTAACGTTGCAAGCCCTCAACGACTTTCTTCCCGTAGGGACAATTGCAGTCCAAACAGACAACATGTCTGTAGTTTGGTATATCAACAAACAGGGCGGAACCAAGTCCTACCCCTTGTGTCGAAGCGCTCAGACTATGGCAATGGGCGATCTCCTCTCATCGGTTTCTGGTAGCAACGCATATCCCTGGGAAAACCAACATTGTAGCGGACAGATTGAGCAGAGCTATTCTCATGCCTCACGAGTGGTCTCTCAAGCAATCTATAGCGGAAGAGATTTTTCTGGAATGGGGTCATCCATGTTGCGATCTTTTTGCTACTCCCCAAAACAGCAAATGTCCAGACTTCTTCTGCCTCTTCCCTCTATCAGGCCATCCCCCCAGAGACACTCTGACCCAGGATTGGCCCCAGGGACTTCTTTATGCCTTCCCTCCATTTCCTCTGATCCCTCAGGTTATCCAGAAAGCTACCGTGTTGAGAGCCAAATTGATTCTCATTGCCCCTTACTGGCCTCGACAAGTTTGGTTCCGTTCCTCCATCATCACCTTTTGGTGCAGCCGTGGCATCTGGACCCAGTGCCAGATCTTCTGATTCACCAATCGGGTCAGCTGCACCGGTCAATCCCTTCTCTCAACCTCACAGCATGGTTGCTCCACTTCCTTCCTTAGCCAGGCTTCCTTTGATCTCTAACCCAGTTAGAGACATCATAGTAGCTTCACTAAAATCCTCTACCAGGAGGATTTATACAAGCAAATGGAAACGTTTCTCTTATTGGGCTAAGGCCAGAAATATTGATCCTTTTACTGCCCCTGTTCAGGCAGTCCTGGACTTCTTAGCAGAGATTTTTCATGCAGGCTCCTTTTCTTCCACAGTCAGAGTTCAATTGGCTGCTATCTCCAACTTTCATGTCGGGGTCGCAGATCATAATATTATGTCCCATAGGCTCTGCAGGGCCTTCTTGAAAGGAATTTTCCTACTAAAGCCTCCAATCAGGAATCCTCCTCCTCAGTGGGATCTAAATTTAGTGCTGACATCCTTGATTCTTCCCCTTCGAGCCAGCTGTTTCTTGTTCCCTGAAACATCTTTCTTGGAAAACTTTATTCCTAGTGGCTATTACATCTGCCAGGAGGGTGTCTGAACTTCATGCTCTTTCGGTTCGACCCCTATTTGGTTTTCACAAAGACAGAGTATCTTTGAGAACTAACCCAACCTTTTTGCCTAAGGTCGCTTCAAAGAACAATTTGAATCAATCCATTGATCTCCTGTATTTTTCCCTAACTATTCAGATAGGGCTGAACAAAAGCTACATTATCTTGATGTCCACCGTCAACTTAGATATTATTTGGGCAGAACAAAAAAATTTAGAAAATCTGATCAACTTTTTGTTTCCTATGCGGATAATAAAAAAGGCCTTCCTGTTTCTAAAGTGACTTTGTCCAGATGGCTTTCTTTGGTCATCTCTGAAATTTATACGCTCAGGGGAAAACAGCTGTGCTCAAAACCTAAAGCACATTCAACTAGGAGCTTAGCTACTTCTACAGCCTTTCAAGCTAGACTTCCTTTGGACACTATTTGTGCAGCGGCCACTTGGGCCACTCCTCACACTTTTGTTTCCCATTACAAATTGGACTTGGCCTCCAGGGACAGAGCCAGTTTTGGCTCTACAGTCCTCAAGAGTTTGTTCCATTGAGCCACCCAGGATAGAGGTGCTAGGGACGCGGTCCCATCAAGCAAGAATGAAGGCGAGATTGACAACTTAACATTAAGAAGTTATGTACCTACCATAACGTTCCATGTTAGTTGTCTTCTCTCGCCTTCTTTCTTGCGACCCTCCCTCCTTCCCCCTGGCCTGGACAGACCTTGTTATAAGAAACTGTTATGCTTAAGACCATTCAGATCTGGTCCTTATTTCATCTGTAAGTTTCTTTCTTCCTTTTGGAAGTATTTTATGCTTGGTGCTATTGCCCTTTCTCATCAAACGAGATCTGGGTACTTACCGCCTTGCATCATGGGATATGGGGCTGCCTCGAGCTGGTAAAAGTGACTCTCAAGCTTAGCAAGTGCCGAGTCGGAGCCGAGGGATCGGCTCCGAACCCATCAAGCAAGAAAGAAGGCGAGAGAAGACAACTAACATGGAACGTTATGGTAGGTACATAACTTCTTAATTACACCCAGTATTTCCAGATGCAGCTGTCTGCATCAAAGAGGAAGGAGCCCAGGACATATCCCTCTGGAACAGAACTTGTGACAATGTTCTGGCTACAGTAAACAACTCTAACCTTAACTATATGGGTTGAGAGAGATACCCAATTACTTTTTTAACAAACTATGAAAGAGTTAATGTTGAGATGATAGTATGCCAATAATGCTACATGGTGAATAGGGTTGAAGGCCTGGTAAAGCCCATGTAAGCATCATGGACTGTATACCTCTTATGCACACCAGTCAAGTTTTCATTGATTTTCTTGGACATTCTTAATTGTGGTTCACCTTGCTGATGATGTCCCCCATGGTAACTTTACAAAGTGTTTGCCAGCGAGTTCCTGCTCTGATCCAAAACACTTGGATGATCTCCACTTATGTCATATCAAAAGTAAGGTTACCTTTAATTAAAAAAAAAATACTTCATATTGTTAGCAATAAACCAGAATACACATATGCAGCAGGTAATCAGTTACTATCTGACTGTAATAACTATACAGATCTTGGTGTTGTAATAACTGATGACTTAGGTTGGAAAAGTCGTGTAAATATGCAAACAGGGAAATGATGTAACACAATGAAAGTAATCTCACGTTCCTTTGCCAGTCAGAGGCTGGACTTTCTTCTTCCTGTGTACAAAGAAAAGACCAATGCTGTAGTATGGTGTAATAGCTTGTAAACTGTTGTATGGAAGGAGTGTTGTTATGACAATGAGATACATTCTAAGTGCATTCATCAGCTGATAGGAATCCAGACTGCTCATCTCCCATCTTACTTTCTACTACTCTGTGTATTCATATATCAGTCACTGTCAGTGGACCATTCAAACAGTGTGACAAGAGTTTGATACTTCAAAACTGACCACAGTTGTAAATGTCCCATTGGTGCTTGAACAATGGCATTAGTTTGCTTATTATCTGGTCCTCAAGATATGCCTTTCTCTGCATACTGCTATAAATACTCACTAGAGCCATTTCTCCCATAACTCACTCACACACAGTGTCTTGATAACCTCTACCCTGATCTCTTCTAAGCCTGTTACTTTTCCTGACTTTATTTTCCTTTCTGCTATTCTTTCTTCTGAGGTAGGCTCCTCTTCTCTCACTGTAGGCTGTCTGAGGCAGTATGGCTTCTGTGGAGTTTTCTTCCTTCAGAAGCTGATGGAAGTACTCCTTCCATCTGCCGTTTGATGTCCTTTGGACTGGCGAGCAGGTTGTTGCTACTGTCTGTTATGAACGGTGTCTGATTTTCTTTATCTTTTTGTCTGTCTTGAAACCTGTTAGAGTTTCTTTGTATCATCTACCGAGTTACTTTCAGAAGCTGGTAGAGTGTCTCTGATGCCTTGTTCTTTGCTATTGCAACTCCTTTCTTAGCATCTTTGTTTGTCAACCAGTATTCTTTCATAGCCTGGTCTGTCTTTTCTATCTTCCACTTTTTCCTGCACTCCTCCCTTCTTCTGATGACTTTTTAGGCTTCTGCATTCCACTGTCAGCTTTCCTGATGTACAGTACATGATTTCCCTTCCTGGCTCACCCACATATCTGTTCTGTAGTCATCACTCATGCTGTCTAGAGGTTCTGCCATTCCTCTTCAATGCCATATATTTCCACTTCTTGAGGTGCTGGAATCCCGAGTATTTCCTTAAACTCTTATGCTTTCTCTCCATTCAAAATGTTCTTCTTGTTTCACTGTTGCAGTCATTACATTTGGGTAATCCTGCTGGCAGGTTGCCCTCAGTCGGCCTGAATTCCAAAGTCCTGGGTCCTGCGTCGGCTGCTGTCGCCCCTTCCCTGACATCAGGTCGTCAGGGGTATAAAAGATGCGGCCGATGCCATTTTATTTAGTCTTTCTTGCCGCGCGGTGCCCGAAGTCGAAGCAGTTCGCAAGTGCCGGTCAGCCGACTCCTGAGATTTTCGTGTTCCAGTTTCAGATCCGAAGTCTTCAGTAAAGCTAAGTACCCTGTTGGGGAAACTTTTTTCTTCCTCCAGACTGATGTCAGAAAAAGTTAATAATTGTATTTCTTGTGGAAAGCAAATACCTCATAAGGACTTTCATTCTTACTGTATTCCTTGCCTAGGCCCTGATCACAACGTTGCTGGTTGTCAGTTTTGTGCTAGATTTAACCAACGCACTATTAAGCATCGGTATGATTTTGCTTTAAACTACTTTGGACGCCGGTTTAATTATTCATAAATGTCATTGGATAGCCATCCGACTACCGGAGTTCACAAAAAACGCAAAGAAAAGGAGAGAGATAGACAACCGAGGCCCAAAACTGACAACAAAGCTTCTCCTAAGCCAGACGCTGGTTCTCAGTGAGGCGCTTTCGCAGCCTCTGACTCCCGCTACTTTAGAGTCACAGGCCGCTAGCGATTCCTACGTGGAGCCGGCCATGCTGCTGGAAACGTAAGGTATTGGAGCCTCGGATACTATTCCTTCAGATGGGTCCGAAGCTGTTGAGCAGGCACCGGCTTCTGAGGGTGTATTCAGACCTAAACATCTTTACATTAAACCAACCTCAGCTTCAAAGGAGAAGAATAAAGCACCTTCTAAAGCAAAGAAACAAACTCAAGAGCCACGTGGACAGGCCTCTATGCCCAAAAAGCAAATGCTCAAAATGGCCGAAGACTTAATTACCTTGATCAGGGGTTCCCATCCCCCTGCTGATAAGAGGCCTAGGCAAGAGACTGACTATGAATCTTCAGGTCAGGTTTCTATTTCTTCTGATTCCTCTTTTGATCAGGAATATTATCTTCCCCCCATGAGGATTCTGATGCTGAAAAATCAATACCTTCAGCGTCTCCTCCAGAGGACTATTCTTTTGGGGAAACCTTGCATACCATGAGGGAGCATTTCCACTGGGAGAGCCAAGATTTTTCAGAATCTAAAAAGAGGCTCAGGGATTTCCTTTTACTTCCTCAACACAGGCCACTAGCCGTTCCACCTGTGTTAGATATTGTAGATGATGTGTTTTCGGAGTCTAGTCTCATCCCTGACTCCTTACCTCCAGCTCCTGTTAAGCCTGACAGATATTACAGGGTTCCTGATTCTCATAAATTCCTTTTTAAAAACCCTGCTGCAGACCCAGAAACTATTTCACAGGGTCCCAAAGGAGTTAAGGCTTCTGCTGCAAAAAACCCTACCCTCTCTGACAGAGATTCTACGGCACTGGATAGATGGAGAAAAAAGGTTTACACATCTGCTACCTTGGCTATAAGGGCCTTAAACTGTCAGTTTCATATGCTTAAATATCAGCAACATGTCATGGCTTTGCTTAAACAGAAAATGTTATTAAACTCTGAATGTGCAGAAAACAAGGAAATGCAGGATTTATTGCATGCAGCTGAACAAGTTGTAAAGCATACTTTGCAATGTGCTTTTGATTCTTTGGAGGCCTCCTGCATGGCAGCAGTTATGGGTTCTGTAATTAGGAGGCATGCTTGGTTAAAGGACAAAATCTGCCTGATCATGTCAAAGTTAAATTATTAGATGCACCTTTACAGCATGATATTTTGTTTGGTGTTAAGGCAGAGGAGGTGTTAAAGAAAATGGAGGACAAAGCTAAATCTATGCAAACTGTCAAAGATTTTTTACAAGTACAGCCACCTAGGTTTAATAGACACTGGCCTACAAAGAATTGGTCCTTTCCTGTGTCAGACAGACCTCAAAGGGGCAGATCCAGATGCCCTACAGGCAGATCCCAGGCGCTAGTTTCCTACAGGTCAAAGCAATGGAGTGCGTCTACCTCCAAAGTTGGAGAAGACAAATCACAACCATACAGGAAACAGTCCCAATGACTCCCCCCTGCCTGCACCAAGCACTTATCTCCTGGCAGCTACCTTAGGGGGAAAATAAGCACTTTTTTCTCATAATTGGCACATTATAACCCAGGACAAGTGGGTTCTCAATATCGTGTCACAAGGGTACAAGTTCCATTTCCATACCCTGCCAAAGGCAAACGGCTGACCAGATCTGCCAAAAAATCAATGGGCAGAGGCACAAAAACAAGTCTCATCCCTCATGGACAATGGGGGCCATTCAACAAGTACCAGAGCAAGAGCAGGGGCAAGGATTTTACTCAAGACTGTTCTTGATACCCAGAAAGGACAAGACCTGGAGACCAATACTGGACCTATCTACTCTGAACACATTCCTGGATATACCAAAATTCAAGATGATGACTTTGCAGCAGCTTCGGCCCATGCTGGGCAAGAATGCTTGGCTGGTAACTCTAGACCTAAAAGAGGCATACCTGCATGTCCCAATCAGACAATTATGCAGACAATACCTCAGATTCAAGGCTGGCTCAGTGCATTACCAATTCTCTGCACTGCCGTTTGGCTTATCTACTGCACCCAGGGTCTTTACAAAGTGCTTGGCACCAGTAATTGCATTCTGCAGACAAAGAGGAATACAAATATATCCTTACTTGGGCGACTGTCTAATTCAAGCAGAGAACAAGGACATTCTTCTACAGCATCTGGCATTTGTGATAAGACTTCTAACATGCCTAGGGTACACAGTCAACGAAAATAAATCAAAACTAGTACCCTCTCAAGAGATAATAATCCTGGGTGCAAGCTTAAATACAACTGCCCAGATGGCTTATCTCACGCCAGACAAACAAAGGCAACTGACGACCTATTTCAAAATGTTGGCAACAAAGGCCCAGTTATCTGCAAGAAAAATTCTGCAGGCTTTGGGCTTCATGGCATCCTGCATCCTACTAATTCCATATGCAAGACTGCATATGAGGAAACTTCATTGGTACCTAAAAAGTGTTTGGACTCAACATTGCCACAGCCTGGAAACAATGATTACTCTCATTCCCTGCCTTCAACAGGAGTTTCAGTGGTGGGCAAAGGCTTGTCACCAAAACAAGGGACAGCCATTCACATTACCCCCAGCCAGGCAGACACTAACAACGAATGCATCAGATTATGCCTGGGGGGCCCACATGGCAGGAAGATGCATTCAGGGCACATGGTCCTCAACCCAAATGCATCTACATATCAACAATAAGAGATGCTAGCTGTTCAGAATGCCCTGACAGCCTTCAAGGACCTACTTCATTCGGGACAACTACTGATAAAGATGGACAACACCACGGTCATGTGGTGTATAAATAAGCAGGGGAGCACACATTCTTACCCCCTTTGCAGACTAGCCATGACTTTGTGGGACACAGCATTGACTTACCAAGTACATCTGCAGGCACAATTCCTGCCAAGAAGGAAAAATACTCTGACAGATGAACTAAGCAGAAACCTCATGGATCCCCACGAGTGGCAGCTGGATCCACAAGTCTTCTGCATGATAACAAAAAAAATGGGGATGCCTGGACATAGATCTATTTGCTTCCCCTCACAACTACCAACTAAAAAGATTTTGCACAAGGATTTATCACAGACAAGCATGGAAAGTGGACGCCCTATCTTTCAGCTGGAAAGACATATCAGTATACGCTTTTCCCCCACTGCCTCTCCTCCCCAAGGTACTCCTAAAGGTCTGACAGGAGAAGCCAAAAATGATACTGATTGCCTCAGACTGGCCCCGACAGTACTGGTTTCCAGTCCTGAAGAACTTGTCTCAATACCCAGCTTGGACCTTACCTCAAATACCTTATCTACTGTTCCAGCAAAACAATCGGATCCTGTACAGCCAACTCAGGACTTTAAACCTGGCAGCATGGCGGATAATGTAGTCATACAAAACACACCTCTCAGTAAAGCTGTGATGGATGTCATTTTGGAAGCCAGAAGGCCTAGTACTAGAAAATCTTATGCTGGAAAATGGAAGAGATTCTGTGCTTGGAACCATGCACAAGGAACTGATACAGCTGTGCCAAATATTCCTCAGATTTTGCAATACTGAGATGCTGGACAAAGGTCTATCTTTTTCATCTATTAAAATTCATGCCTCTGCCATTTTGACTCATTACAATACAGAGCTACCAATCTTTTCTCATCCCTTATTAAAACAGTACCTCAGAGGAGGCAAAAATTTAAGGCCTCCAAGGAGATCACCATTGCCTGCATGGGACCTCAACTATGTCTTGGAAAAACTCACCCTGCCTCCTTTTGAGCCAGCTGCTACTGCTGATATAACGTTTTTATCTTGGAAAACAGCTCTGCTCCTAGCAATAACTTCTGCAAGACGAGTTTCAGAGCTTCAGGCACTTATGGCTGTGGAACCTTTTATTATTTTTTATCCAGACAGGGTGTCTCTGAGGACAAACCCAACATTTATGCCTAAGGTGGTGTCCAGTGTGGCTCTTAACCAAACTATTCATCTGCCAACTTTTTATCCAAATCCACAGAACAAGGGGGAAAGAATTCTGCATTCTTTGGACGTGCACAGACAGCTTAGATTGTACTTGGACAGAACCAAAGTTTTCAGAAAGACAGAACAATTACTAGTGGCATATGCTGCAGGATCACAAGGAAAGGCTATCTCAAAGCAGACTATTTCAAAGTGGATAGGCCACTGCATTTGTTTCAGCTACTTACACCATGGCAAGCCATTGCCTAAGGGCATTAGGCCACATTCAACCAGAGCTGCAGCCACTTCAGCAGCTTTTCTCAGGGGAGTACCAACCAAGGACATTTTAGAGGCTGCTACTTGGCGTTCAGTGCACACCTTTACAAAGCACTATCATCTGCCACTCTACTCTAAATCTAGGGCAGGCTTTGCCACTGCAGTTCTGCACGGCCTCATAGCCGCTCCTAATGCTGTTTAGCTCCAGCCTCCCATCCATAGCTTTCTGACTCTACCCAAATGCAGTGACTGCAACAGTGAAACACGAAGAACATAGTACAGTTGTGTACACTTTCCATAAATGTAGATGTTGGAGTGTATTCACTGTTGCAGTCCAGGTTACACACCCGCCATCCCCCTTTCTTCTGATGGAACCTATCTTTCCTTCTCTGATTTATACAACCTATGTGGTGTATTTGCTTGTAGATGAAGGGGAGGGGGCTGGCATAATGGTTAAGGTGTTCACCTTACAGACACAAAGTGAAGGGTTCAGTTCTCACATGGGGTAATTGGCTAGGCTTAAAAAATGGCCCAGAGGGGCAGTTAGATTCATAGATTAGTACTAGGCTATCTATGAATCTATGAAGGTAAATTTTATATTGGTGCATGTATTTATATGTATATAAATTTTGGCTACCCTTTTGGGGGCACCTGACAACTGGGGCAAGAAAAACAAAAGAAAATGGCATCAGCCGCATCTTTTATACCCCTGACGACCTGATATCAGGGAAGGGGTGACAGCAGCCGATGCAGGACCCAGAACTTTGGAATTCAGGCCAACTGAGGGCAACCTGCCAGCAGGATTACCCAAATGTAATGACTGCAACAGTGAATATTCTCGAACATCTGCATTTATGGTAAGTGTACACAACTGTACTTTCTAGGTCTCCATCTAAGTCTCTGTTGACCTGAGTTGATTGTAGCCATCAGTGGTTTATGCTATGGCCAAACTGTTTCATTGTGAATAACTTTGCAATCACGGATTCTATCTCAGTGCCATTTTCTTACAAGACAGAAGTCTGAGTTTCAGGTTGGCCACTTTTGGTTGTGATCTTGTAAATATCTCACTGAATTGTGTATTGGTCACCATTAAGTCATTTATAGGTTTATAGGTTGGTACTAGGCTATCGGCCCTAGGGCCTATATAAGCATAGCCATAACAATTCCCTGGCTATTTCTTCCCACACCGTTTACTTCCCTGGACCCTTGTCTAGCAGGGCAACTGATGTGATCCCCAGGGCGAATTTCCTTTCTCCCATCCAATCGTCAAGGTTCCTTTTGAAGAGGACCAAAGAGGCACTCTGCTTGACATGAATGGGCAGTCTATTTCAGAGTATGGGGAGTCTTTGGGTCAGGAACTTATCCCTCCAGCATGTTTTGTTTATTGTGATGACAAGGTTTAGATCCCTGGAGCATGTGGCTCTGAGGGATTGGGATTTCTTTGTGTAGCATGTCCAACAGCTCTGGGTTTGACATGGCCTTGTATGATGAGCAGAGATCGCCTCTGAGTAGACGATATGCAACAGAGTATAGCTAGAGGTTTTTAAGGTGGTCAGCGTTGGGCATCACCTTTAGATCTGTGATTCTATTAGTGAGGTATTTTTGTGACCTTTCCAGTTATTGCAGATGTCTTGAGAGGTACATACCAAACGGGGCATTGTGTTCTATAGTGGGTCTAATGAGGGATGAGTACAGTAGGACAATGACCTCCTTTTTTCTGGATGAAAAGCCCTTAACGATGAGGTGTGCCACATAGAAGGATTTCCTGACTGTTGTGGTGATGTGGTTATCGAAGGTGAGACCACTGTCCACCTGTGTCCCTAAGTCTCTTATCACACTTTCGGTGTTTAGTGTACTGCGACTTATGTGGTAATTCATGTGTACTTTTTTTTTCCCAAAGGGGATAACTGTTCATTTCTTTGCACTGAGCTTGAGCCCATGACTCTGGCACCAAACATCTGTTTCTGTAAGGTCCTTTTGTAGAGTATCCACATCATTTGGGGATTCGATAATGGCTCCCAGTTTGCAGTCATCTGCGAACTTTGTTAGCCAGAGTCCCTTAGTGTTGGCCTTTACTTCAGAGAAGTAGATGCCAAACAAGAGCAGTCCCAGGACTGAACCCTGAGGTACTCCACTTGTCACTTGTCTGGAGCTGGATTTGGAATCAGCTACATTTACAGTGTGGGTTCTGTCAGTGAGCCAGTTGGCAACACATCGAGTGACGTAGGGATTAATGCCCAGTTTAGTAAGTCTATCTATGATTTCGGAGTGGGGGATGGTATCAAAGGTCTTGGCAAGGTCCAGATAGGCTGTGTGGACCGCCTTACCCTCGTCCATGGCTCTGGAGACTGATTCAAAGAAGTGAATCAGGTTCAGGAGACGAGATTGTCCCTTCACAAACCCAAACTGGGTGGGGTCCAGTGTTTGAAGGTTGCCAGTGTCTTTGTTTAACAGAAAGAAGTCTAGAATGTCCTCTACTTTATACTAGAATGTCCTTTACTTTATTCCTTTTGCCGCACCCATGTAGACCAAGGCAGCCCTCATATCCTGTTCTGTCTGTCCCTATATGTGCATTCAGATCACCCACTATCAACATCATCAGTTTTCTTCCTTGCTGCTGACTCATTCACTGTGTTCCCTGAGCTTTCTCTGTAAGTTTTTTTTTATTTGTCACATTTTTTGTGATTACAGCTACTTAGACATGTTGACTAGAGGCCTGCTCTGTGTTTTAAAACTCACTAATTTAAATGCTGCACTGTATTCTTTATGCCTGGTTCAAATAAAATTGTGATTACAGCTATTTAGACTTATTGACTATAGTCCTGCTATGTGTTTTTAAAACTCACTAATGTAAATGTGCTGTATAAAATATCTGTTTCAGCTACAGTAATTTTATGATTGCAGCTGCTTAGACTGTTGACTTGCTGCCTGGTCTGTGTTTTAAGACTCTATAATTGTAAATGCTGCACTATATACCCTATGCCTGATTCCACTCCAATAGTTTTAGCTGTCTTACAGCAGACCAAACTATCTTGCTGTATGTTTTATGTATTGGTTAATGCAATTGTTTGCTAACTGTTTTACCTCCTCTTAGTGACTTCATAATTGTTTTTCTTGCCATAGATTTCAATTATGCTTTAGTATATAATACTCACTGCAACAGGTATAATAGCCTGTTTTTTCTAAGTATATTTTATTGTTAACTTTAGCAACATTTTAAATCTAAATTTTGTGTAGCACTGCATTTGAACTACTGTGCTAGAGTGAATGATAATGTGGTAGTCTCAACAGTTTTTTATATTGTTTGAAGTTAGCTTTCTATACTCTCTAAAATACCTCCATCTTTTGTGTGCTAAACACCATAATTGGTAACAATTTTTATTTTTTCTCTCCTCAGCTAACAGCCAAGCCTTGTCTTTTTCCTCTCCATACTGCCAGTGTATTGTTAAAAGTCCTGCATACTGAATAAATGGTTGCAACGAAAATCAGTCATCATTCATCTCTGTTATCTCTCATCTTGCACCATCTTTTTTTTTCTGTAAAGTATGTTTGCTTAGTTTTTTAAGTCTTAAAATATACTTATTTAAGGCTTTATCTATTTTCTAGCGAGTTGGTACACTGGGAAGCAGCTTGGTAGCAAAGAACCCCCCATTCTTAAAATAATCTGTTAGTTTTCAACAAACTTATGTCTCTTAAATGCTGGACTAATCAGCCTGCTTTAAGACATTTCTTACTTGATAGTACTACACAATAAAACATCTTCTTTCCTTACTATTAACAGTACATAGCCTTTTTCTATTACAGTTTTTACTGATTGTTTCTGGACTGTACTTGCCTCTGGGCTTGGCTCAACCCGCTCCATTTGCCCTCGATTCGCTCAGGCTCACTCCGCTACCCTACCCTACCCCCATTCCCATACACCCCCACTTTCCTTGCACCACACCTTTCTAGCTTATTATCCTATTACTTGCAGGTACCTCATCTGACACACCCGCAGTCAATTTATTTTTCATTTTCTCCCCTCCCATCTCACTAACCATTATTTTCATCCCTCATATAACACTGTCACCCCATCACTGTATAAGTACATTTTCCACTCTCTACTAAACTGCAGACACCAACCCACCCATATTTCTCTCCAATTTCCCTACTATTTCACCATGTCAGTTAACACTACTCTTTTGAGCAGTTCTCTCCTACTCATTACTGTCTACCTAGCCTCCCACTTCACTTCCTTCATCACATGAAACATAACACATTACCCCTGTCCTACACTCCCCACTGTTACATACCATACAAAACCAAATATCTATTTTCACATCTGTTCTACCTTCTATACTAACTCTAACATATTGCTCTTCCACTATAAATATATCCATACCCCCAACCCTTCTTCCTATCCAGATTTCCTTCATCGACTAATATCCAAGTTCAAACTCTCTCTCCTATACTGATTAACAGAAGTCAAACTCCAGGCTGACATACATCCTAACCTAGGACCCACACAGCTACTCCCACCCCACTCAATAACACCCACCACACCTGCTAATACTGCCCTCCACCTTCTTCCCCTAAAAATTTCAAATCAGACTTAGTCATAACTAATTTTAACCTCAGAAGTATCACAAAAAAATAGTGAAGTTCATGCAGCCCTAACTACCTACAGTCCTAATATAGTAATTATTACAGAGACATGGCTAAAACTCCACATTAAAGATGAGGAAGTATTTACTAGTGGTTATAATGTTATTAGACAAGTTAGGCTGAACAAGCATTGTGGAGGCATTGCCATCATGTGTAAAAATGTCCTCAAAATTGAAAAAAGTAATCTGTACTCCCCTAGATCTATCAGAAGCAGAAATTCTAACTACCCAATTTGAAGTAAATCCATATAAAACCATCATAATTATTGCCTCCTACCTACCACCAGGAAATAATCTTCCTATCATTGAAAGTCTTCTGTCTTGGGCATCCTCTAATTTCAACCAAGAAACAGTAGTGTTAGGTGATTTTAACTTGGACTGGCTATCCTGCTCATCTGACAACCCCTCCAATTTTATCAATTTATTCAGTTTCACCCAAACTATAAACTTCCCCACTAGAATCGATAAACACACCAAGAAAGAATCTGTTCTAGACGGATACTAACCAATAAGCCCAACTTTGCCCACCAGGCTGGGTGCCTCTCTGATTGTCTCAGTGATCACTCCCCTACCTTTCTTCTAAGGAAATGCTTTCACTTCCCCTGTAATGTCATTTTCAAACACATACACAACAAAAGAACATTTTCCCCTACCATCTTAAATTCCCTACTCCACCTAGACCAAGCTGTACAATATTTTAATGATACCTTCCTCAACATCCTTAACAACCTCGCTCCAACAAGAAAAATTCGCTCCAAAGCCAAAAACCTACCGTGGATAACCAAAGATGCTAAATCTCTTATTAAACAAAGGGGTAGAGCCTGGACTGATTATCAAACCTCAAAAACCAAACCTATTATAGACAACTAAGAAACCTAACTAGGAAGCAAATATCTGATAAAAAGTCCCATTTTCTAGCTTGTCAGCAAAAACACATAAATAAGCCACAAAAAGTTTGAAAAACCTTAACTCCTTCCTCAATCCTGGCAAAACCTCTACCCCTGCACCATCTACAACAAATAGCACTGAATGTATAGCATCCCAATTTAACTCTCATTTCATCACAACTGTCACCTCACTTTTAAACAACAACAAATGTAACTAACCCCTTATAGTGCCTACCTGTACTAACTCTAAACTCAACTACTTCTCTTTTAAACCCATACAAACCTCTTATATCAAAAACTCCTATCAAAACTAAAACCTACCTGTCTACCAGCTGACCAAATCCCTAATGACTTCTTAAAAACTGCTGCAAGCTCCATCGCCTATTCCGTATATATCCTAATCGATCATTCCATAGCAGAACAATATGTCCCCATACTGTGGAAAATATCCCATATCATCCCCGTCTACAAGGGAAGCCCATCTAAAGATCTCTCTAATTATCGGCCCATTGCCATTCTCTCACCCCTAGCCAAAAGCTTAGAGAAATGTATCCATAAACAGTTTCTAGACCACGTCATTACAAATAACCTCTTATCTAGTTCACAGCACAGCTTCCATCCACAACATAGTACTTTCACAGCCCTCATAAGTTTCACTAACTACATCAATCTCCTCAAAAACAATGGACAACTAGTTTCTACTATATTCCTAGATATGTCCAAAGCTTTTGATACGGTATCCCACCAACTACTACTCAACACTCTAGCCTCCTTCAACCTCAACTCTTCTACAGCTGTCAGCTGGTTCTTTAGCTACCTTACTAATCGACAATAGGCAACTAAATGGGATAATAAACTCTCCACACTCCTCCCAGTCTCTGTTGGTGTTCCTCAGGATTCCATCCTTGCCCCTCTCCTTTTTATCATATTCACAAGTAGTCTAAATACTGCCACTAAATCTGCTTCTATCATTCAATATGTTTAATTAAGTTTTTCCCCACGCTACCTCCCTGGTTCTGTTGTGTTTTTAAAATCAGCTGTCTTTCTAGTCACCTGCTGCTGTAGTTAATTTCATCAGATATCTCCTTCCCTCTTCTCTTTCATTGGCCTAAGCATAGTACTAACACTGTACTAATAACCTTCACCAATGTTATTCGACACCTCAAAAATGAAGGACAATTGGTCTCAGCAATTTTTCTAGACATGTCAAAAGCCTTTGACACTGTATCCCAATAACTGCTACTCAAAAAAACTTGCAACATACAACCTCACTTCGTCTTCCGTTACCTGGTTTCACAGGTGTCTGTCAAACTGCCAGCAGGCTATTAAATGGGAAAACAAACTCTCTCCTCTACTTCCTGTATCCACTGCTATACCCCATGTGTGTCTATAAAATGTGTAATATATGTAATGTGCATGCATTTTTGTATGTATGTGTGGGTGTGTGATATATATATATATATATATATATATATATATATATATATGTGTGTGTGTGTGTGTGTGTGTGTACATGTGTGGCATTTATGTGTGTATGGGTCTGTGTTTCTGTCTATATCTGTGTGTGTGTGTGTTTATGTATATTTGAGTGTATATGTATACGAGTATAGGTTTGTGTGTGTGTATTTTTAGGGGATGTGGTAGGCTAATACTTGTATTATTGATCGCCTCTATCCGTAAGTGACATAGAGGCCAGACTGTTAACAATTTCCCATCAAACTGTCAAGGTTTTGTTTGAACATAAAATCACCAGATTCACGCGGGGTTAATGCTCTCGGTATAAAGCACTGTATAATAACGTAGAAAACACCAACCAAGAGCAATGCAATGAAGAGCATATAGTCCAGAATTACTCCAATTCACCAACGATAAAAACTCATCCAATAACGATATCCAAACAAATAGTAAGGCAAAAGGTTTAATACAAGTGCACGTACAGAACGATGGTTAGCGCTTTCGCAAATGCTTCATCAGACCATTGGTCTGATGAAGCATTTGCTCTGTATGTTCACTTGTATTAAACCTTTTGCCTTACTATTTGTTTGGATACCGTTATTGGATGAGTTTTTATCATGAATGAATTCTGGACTATATGCTCTTCATTGCATTGCTCTTGGTTGGTGTTTTCTACTTTGTTTGAACATAGTTGTGGAGCCAATTCCATAGTGTGGAAATCCTTTAAGACACATATTTGTCTATCCAGTACATCCTGTTTATGTCACAAGAAGTTCAGATCCCTGGATCTAGTACTTCTGGTGCTATTTATTTTCCGCATGTGCAACAGATCCATCAAGGCTGGGTAAAATACCGAGCTTGTCTGGGATATGAACCTGGAACCTCTTGCACCCAAAGTGAGAATCATAGCGCTAAGCCGACAAGCCATACTTGGTCATGTGACCCAGCTATGTCATTCTGCCAAACAGCCAGACATTGACTTAGTACACCATTTTCTTCAACATTTCCATTTATTATCAGCTTCTGAGTTGTAGAGACTGATGTTATCCAGCAGCCACTTTCTGTCCACTGGCTTCAGGAGTGTAGCTAGGATTTTCAAATTTGTACTCACAGCTCTCAGACTGCTACCCCCCCTCCCCAGCCAAGCTACCGCCATTCTCATTATTCACGGTTTGCTCTTTTAGTGTCAATGAAGAGGCATTCGCTGTAATGCCTCTTCAGTAATATAATATAGATTCACTCAAATTCGGTTCCTTGAATTGAAAATGAACCTGAAAGTCATTTCTTTGAAAAATGCAGCATGGTCGTTGGGATAGAGGACTCACGCTTTTGCTTTCTGTAGGAAAGGTACAGGTTTTGAGCTTGATTAAATTACTAACCACCTGCTATCCCTAACTAGGGTGTTTCATTCACACACACACCCCTACCTACCTCTTAGTGCAAGAAATATGGACAAAGCCTAAAATAAACAGGGACAGTTATTAAATAATGCGTAAACTTAGAAAGTTGCTAGAATAACAGGATTTGTGCTAGTATGAGAAAGTTGCTAGAATAACAGGATTAGTATTAATTTTTCTAAAGGACATGAACTCTGAAACTCAAATGTCTGTCATTATTTAGCAACTTCAGCCTTCAATGATTTTCTAGAAAATCACAAAATTTATGAGGAACAGACAAAAAATACTGGGCAAAAATCTGGACATTCTGCAAGAGTATGCTACCTACCTCTCTCTCTCACACACACACACACACACACACACACACACACACACACAAATACCTCTCAACCTCTTAGAGCAAAAAACCCATAAAGAAAACTGAGGCAAAGACCCAAAAATAAGGACATTTTTTTTTTAAATATTGCTCTTATAAACTTAGAAAGATAATAGAATAGTAGTAGGTCTTGCATTAGTATGAATTTTCTGAAGGGTATGAAATCTGAAACTCAAATGTCTGCCATTATTTTCTAACTTCAGTCTTTAATGATTTGCCACTAATTTGCCAGAAAACCACAATTTTATGAAAAACGGACCAAAAATGTGATGCAAAAATATAAAATTGCCAGACAATACAGCTGGGAACCTGTCAAAGAAGGGACACCATTTTAATATGAGCACTGTTAACTTGAGCAGCTGACAAAATTAGAGAATCTACATGCATTTCTGAAGTAAAAGTAATGTATAACTCTGATCATTACAGTTATTTATAATTGTAAACCCTCCACATTTTATTCCAAAATTGCTATTTTGCGGAGGGATTATTAGGGGGAGAGCAACATTTTGAGCCAAAATTGGGGACAGTTGAGAAGTTTGGATATTTCTAATTCTATAAAGTGATTTATTTGCACGTACCTCTCAACCTCTTAATGCAGGAAATCTGGACAAGGCCAAATATATTGGGGGAACATACAAACAGTACTAAAAATTGATCTTGTATAAACTTAAGACAGTTGATAGAATAACAGGTCCTGCTTTAGCATGCATTTTTCTGAAGGTTATGACGTCTGAAACTTAATGTCTGTCATCATTTAGTGACTTCGTTCCTAAATGATTTGCCAGAAAAGTTTTATTTTGCATTTTACAGCACGAACACCAATAAATATCTGCTAAACAAAGCAATGCAGTCTCACAATGAACTAGACTTAGCATTAAAACTTCTCTGCCCTTGAAACTCACATTCATTGAAACAGCATTGAAACCCACATTCAAAGAAAATACATTTTTGCCAGTGGCAGATAAAGATTAACTTTGGACTGTTTTCAAATCATAGGGCCCTTGCACATGAAACATACAAGTGCTCTTTGATACACCTCCCTGATTGTATTAAATTATATTCCTTGTACAATACATTATAGTTGTTTGAGAGCGTTTTAAATTTATTGTTTTGAACATTTTTCCAGTAAACAATGAAACAAAATGCATGCACCAATAATGACAAAACATCCCAATTCAGAACATTTCCATCATAAAAGTCTACTCAAACTTCTACAGTCCACCAGTATCAGTAAATATGCACAATCTCTGAACTAGTAAAAGCGATCTACATAATTCCACATTAAAAAAATCTGTAACTAATGAAGAGGTTGCTGCTAGCAAACTTTATATTTCATTGTTTCATCTACAAATAAAGTGCCTGTTGCCCTTGAGGAATAAATTGCCTATGTTGCATTAAAAAAATGATACGCTAGTAATATTGCAATAGGGAATGGATGGCGGACTGATAACAGGTTCATAGTTACTACTAGATATCTTCGCCAAAAAGGACTACATCATCCACCCCCCTTTACAACACAGTACAGTATCAGCAATGCATCTCGTTCACCCGATTGCCCCAACGATAATCCATTCACACACACACTCCATTGCTTACCTGATAATCTCGTTCACCCGATTGTCCCAACGATAATCCATTCATACACACACTCCATTGCTTACCTGATAATCTCGTTCACCCGATTGCCCCAACGATAATCCATTCGCGCACATTTCCCACTCGCAGCCTCGATTGCCACAACGATAATCCATTCGCGCACATTTCCCGCTCGCAGCCAGACAGACATGACGCCGATAATCCATTGCCCCTGTTATACATTTCCTGCTCGCAGCCAGCCGGACATGACGTGATGTGAGCTCAGCTCTATGTTTCTGGTGCCCAGCAGCCGGATGTGATGTGAGTTCAGCTCTATGGTTCTGGCGCCCAGCATCCTTAAAGGAGCAACACTGCTTAAAAAGCTACCCCCTCTTCTAAAGAAGTTGTACTGAAATCAGTACACTGCGTATGCCTCCTGACGTCCCTGCCTGGCTTGATACAGAACCTGCATCTTCCCCTCAGTTGCATACTATTTTGTGATAGGCTACACTTTGGCCATTTTGGGTGTTAATATGTTGTGCAGTAGTTTGCTGACACTGCTTAATTGCTGCTGACTGATTATTCCATGGTGCAAACCATCCTAATTTAGGTGACTCTGGAATGCAGAGCAGTATTGACCAATTATTTTGCAGGCATTCTTTCACTCAACTACTAGGTCATAGCTACAGTAGTCAGAGAAATGATTTTTTGAATCACTTGCCATGTGCTAGTGAGACAGTGAACGTACAGTCATCCACATGGATTCTAGTAAAACATGATCATTTACAAAGTATTCTGCAGTAGTCAGTCAGTCTGTGTCCCCATTGCCCATGTACAGGGCTTTAAAGTTTTGTTGTCAGCTTTCATCTCAGTCTTCACACACAGTTCACAATTTTTATGAATTATGTAATTACCTACATTTTGACTAACATTGTATAACTACTATAAGAATTTTCATGAAATGTTACACTATGTTTTAAAGAAAGTCATAGTATTTGAGTTTTTAAGAGATTTACTATAAACATGGTCTCATTATTCTTAGCTAAGTGTTGGAGTTCATTAATCACTTGAATCTTCTATTGAAACAAAACTTTTGTGGCAAAGACAATACTATAATAGTTGTGAAGGCAGATAAAAAGTTCCATTAATCTCAATTAGACAGTGAAAAGAGGTGAAAATGTCCTCATTCACATTAATGAGGTGGTGGAGACTACGGTTGCCACCTTTTAACCAGTCCAAAGTGGGACATGGGGGTGTGACCAATAAGACACTGGCCACACCCTCTACCATGACATCACCACAGGAGTGGTGAAGGAGATGCTGTTATGGGTACGATGGATGGCTGCTGGAGTGGCTAGCTGGCCGGCTGCTGGAGTGGCTAGTTGGCTGGCTGCTGGAGTGGCTGGTTGGCTGGCTGCTGGAGTGGCTAGCTAGCCGGCTGCTGGAGTGGTTAGCTGACTGGCTGGTTGCTGGAGTGGCTAGCTGGTAAGTGGGAGTAGCAGCTGGATGGATGAATTACTGGATGGATGGCTTTGATGGATGGATGGCTGAGTGAATGGATGACTGGCTGGATGGATGGATGGCTGGATGGATGAATGATTGGATGGCTGGCTGGATGAATGGATCGATGGATGGATGGATAGATGGATGGCTGGATGGATGGATGGATGGCTGGCTCGTTAGAAAAAAAAAAAAAATCTCGGTCTTTTTTTAGTGGCTGTAAAACAAAGCACTCCTACAGCCGTGATCTTTGCAAGGCTCTTCCTGCCCCAATCCCAACCCCTTTCATGAATTGCAGCCAATTGCTGCACGAATTAAAGCACCCGCACCTAACAGGCAGCCGCTTTGCCTGCAGGTCCAGGTTGGTGAAGTAACTGAATTGCCGTGGAAAAGTTGCAAGTAATTGCAGCTTTTCCACAGCAATTCAGTGCTGTTGTGACCAATGTCTTGTAAACAAGCTTCTGAAAAAGTGGTTCTTTTTTCCCCAAAAGAGAAAATCGAGTTTTAAGGCCTCGGAACATGAAGGAGAGAGGCCTAACAGCATCAGAATCCTCCGACGACGAACAGTGACATTTTGGAGATCAGTTTAAGATTGTAAATTTATCTGGAATCACTTTAAGTGATTCTCAGGTTAAATTGTTAGGTTACGGCTTCAATTCTATGCCTACTAGAAGGGTGGACTTCTCTAGAACTGTTAATTTCAAACAGTATGTTCGAAAATTAAACTTGAATTATGTTTTTAAACATGTTAAAGACAATTATAATGGTTTTTACAAACCTTCTAGTTATACACCTGTACTTAGACATTGAAAACTTTTGAAGAAGCTTGTTTACAAGACATTGGTCATTATTTGGATGGGGGTGGTAAAAATAAGAAATGATTTGACAATTTAACTAGTTTGGAATGGGCAGCTCTAATTGAGCTTACCTCCAGGAGTGACCTGAGGTATATGAAGTGTGACAAGGGGGGAAATGTTGTAGCAATGACTATTGCACAATATAAAGCATCTATGTTTAAATTATTAAACAACATTGAGGAATATTTAGAAGTAAATGTCAGGGACTTTCAGTTTATTAACACCTATTTATATAAAGCCCTTATGAATGATATTATAGACATGAAAATGTACAATTGTTGTCTTTTTGAAAAACCGAGTGGCGGCACACTTTTTGGTATTCCTAAAATCCATAAGTGTTTGTCCGACCCTGCTTTCAGACCAATAGTATCTGCTCCCCACTCTGTTTCTGAAGGTTTAGGTCTGTTGATTGATTTTTACCTGAATCCAGTAGTACAGAGTTAGTTCTCTTATCTAAAGGACTAATGAGACTTATGGGATAAGTTTAGGAATTTTCTTTCAAGTTTTGTTTTTGACAAAAAAAGGCATTTTATTATGACAGCAGATGTAGTGGCATTATTTACCTTTATTCGTCATGTACAGGGAGTGAAAGCTGTAAGAGAATTTCTTTCCTTATATTCCAACTTGTAACCCTGTCAAGTAAGTTTAGTTTGTAGTTTTTTGGAAATCATTTTAGAGCATAATTATTTCACTTTTGATGGGTGTTTATTTAAACAAGGTAAGGGTGTTGCTATGGGTTCACCTGCGACACCATCTTACGCCATATAGTGATGGTATGGTGGGAGGCCAATATTCTAAGTTAAAACTGTCCTATAAAATACATTGTTATGCTAGATTTGTAGATGATTTCCTTTTTATTTTGGAAGTAGACTGTTAACACCAGTGAACAGTTTATGGAAGAATTGAATGCTGAATCTGTGTATTTACAGTTTGTGCAAAGCGACATTGGGGGATAGGGTTGATTTTTTTGGATGGGACTTTAGAATGGAATGAGTTAGATAAACAATTTGAGAGTAAAATTTATAGGAAAGATACTTTCACCAATGGTTATTTACATTTCAAAAGCAACCACCCTTATTTCATTAAAAAGAACATTCCCAAGGGGAAGTCTATACGGGCTTGCCTTATGACTACCTCTATTGTAGACTTGAATAGTGAATTTCATAAGATTACGTCTATGTTTCTTGTCTTTTGTGTGGAGACATGCGTGAATGGGCGTACCTTCATTGAAGGTTGTGCATCAGGGCCAGCAACTCGGCACGTAAAAATCTACTGCCAGTCATTAGCGGACCGGAGTTCCGCTGTGGCAACCCCTAACCGGGAAAAGCCAAAAGACACAACAACAGAGAGATATTTTGTCGAAAAGAAACCAATTTTATCCACCTATTTTGAAAAGACCTTTTGTTATTAATAATATAAAAGAGGGTAGAACATCTAATTTTGGTACAGTGTGAAATCTTGATATGACTACAGACAGTGGGGAGATTTGAGGGATTATTCAAAGCTGGAGAATAATAGAAGGTAATAGCGAGCTGACAAAAACTTTAGGTAGCAAGCCCAGCTTCATTTATAGGAACAACAGTAGTTTAAAGAATGTCTTCTAGGAGCAATAGTCCACCTATTTTAAAACAGATGGAAATGTTTAAGTGTGGTCACTGCAAGTTTTGCAGGTTTATTTTAGAAGGGCCATTCATTAGTATACCCCACATGAATCATACCATTAAGTTGGTGGGTCATTTGACATGTAGAGAAAAAGGCTTAGTATACATTGCTTTGTGCAGTGGCTGCGAAACATTTTACGTAGGATGACCACACGAACTTTGATGTAAATAATGAGAACATATGTACAGTATTAAAACGAAAGATGAAAATAATGCTTTATTTATGCATTCAGTGACATATAACAAATTCAAGAAGTTTTTATTTTCAATTTTGGAGGTAGTGAAAACAGATCCCAGAGGTGGGGATTTTAAAAATGTGATAAAAAAAGGGAAACTTCCTGGCAAATAAAATTGAGGGCAGACAGGAGGCCTGGATTAAATGATGCAATAAATATCAAATGCTTCCTAAAACATAGAAAATTAACTATCAGGAAAGTGTAATGAAAACTTTCCCTACATTTAGTACTTGTCAGTATGCTACAATGGGTCACAAGATTTAGGCACACATGGCTTTTAAGATTTGTTACAGTTATAGGAACAGTCTTTTTAACTAGGTGAATGGTTTTGATTCAAAGTGAATTTTTATTGGATAATTGATTAATTACATGTATAATGAATGTATTTAAGATGTGTTGTTTGAGTTTTACTGTTTTCATTTGTTTTTCTGATGAAGTCTTGGTGAGACTAAAGTGGAAAATTAAATTACTTTGTTGCTAAAGCTGTATCTTCCAGTCTTTATTGACCATCAGTACCACTTTTCTAAGTGGGCAGGTCAACAAAGCTGATGTACGCAGATGATGTGGCATTACAAGCAGACTGTAAACAAGAAGTTCTGCAGATTGGGGTATGAATACAAAACTGAAGTCACATCAAATGAAATTTGGTAGAGACAAGACAGTTGTCATAGCAGCAAATGGAGAAATCAAAAGAAGCAGAAAATTGAGACTGAAGGGAAGATTGCAGAACAGGATAACATTTTCAAGTATCTAGAGCATATAAAATGGTGCATGATAACTATAAGAATCAGTCAGAGGAAGTTAGACAGGATTGGGAAGAGAAATTAGATAAGCAATTCACAAAGTAACAATTGGAGGATATATGTATGTCTGCTAAATATGCAACAAAATCTAGAAGATATATGATTTTTTCCTGGAAATGTTTACATAGATATTTTTATGCCCCAAGTAGACTCTAGAAAATATTTCCTCAGGTAGACAGTAAATGTTGGAGTTGGGACAGGGAAGAAAGAGGTAATTGGGAGCATATTTTCTGGAAGTGCGGTGAATTGGCAGACTTTATGGATTCCCTGCTGGGTGCACTATCGGCGATGCTGGGTAGGCAGTTTGGTGTGACGAGGGAGGTGATTTTTCTGAGCTGTGATACAGAATTGGAATTGCCTAGGCATGGTAAGGACTTGCTGTGTCTAATAGAGGTCGCTGCCAAAAAAGCAATTACTAGAAAATGGAAATCATAGTCTAAACCTACTATACTGGAAGCAGTGAATGTAGTAACTGACATAAAATAACTGGAATTGAGATCTTTAGAAAAGGGTAGGAGCAAATTACATAAGAAGAAAATGGGAATTGTGGGAAAAATACATACAAGGGAGGAATGAGGTTTAAAAGGTGGCAGGACTTAAATGAGCTAAGTAATGTTTGACTGAAAAAGACTGAATAGATTATAAGTGATGTATAATGTTTGCAACAGGGAAGGTGTCAGTATGGATTGTGATGTAAATTGCTTGCAACTAGGATTGTGTCGGTGTGGTTTGTTTTCATTTGTATAAATGTATGATTGCCTGTGTTGTAAGTGATGGCTTAATAAAGATGTTTCTTGTTTAAAAAAAAAAAGAAAAAAGGTGGAATTTAATAATTTATGTAATGTTGCTAAAGTTACATGACATATAGCAATATATACAGTATGTGAAGTACAATGTTTATGTTAATTATAGTGTGATTACTTTCATGTGATTGTAAATGTGCTTATGTCACAAGTGATAATTCAGTAAAGGTGTTTGGAAAAAGAAAAAATGGTTTCAAGTATCTAGGAAGGGAGGTCAAAGCTAGAAGGGAGGTCACCCCCTCGTTAATCAAGTCTGACCATAAGCTAATCACCCTTAGCATTCACATCTCACCCCCACTCCTAACTAAGGAAACCTCCATAAAAAACTTCTCCAAAGCCAACTTCATGCTATTCAAGTCAGAAGTGACAAACTTCATGACACCCATGCAGACGGGAACTGAAAGTTCAACTGCTGAATCCTACACTAAGGCACTGTACGAGCACATCCACTCATGCATGAATCGTGCCATCCTAAATAGAACCAAGATGCTCTCATCCAAAGAAAGGAAGCCAATCTGGTGGTCCCCTGCCATAAACAAACTTTACAACAGAAGGAAGAAACTGTTGCAGCAAAGAGGAAAATCCCAGGATGCAAAAAACTCCCTTACCAGCCTCAGTAAGAAACTGAGATCCCTCATAAAATCCTCCAAAGCTAGTTACGAAAATAAAATTGCCAAAGATTCCAAAGACAACCACAAGTCATTCTATAACTATGTCAAGAATCTAAATGGCAATGCTCAGATCTGCTCTGAGCTAAAACAGAATGGCATTAATTATACTGATCCCAAGGATATTGCCAGTATCCTGACAGACCGATTCAGTGCCAACTTCACCCCCCTCTCACCCCCTAAATGGCCCATCTCAATACTGGAAGATTGCCAAATTCCGGTAATAATGGCCACACAGGTAAAAAAAACGGACTCTCCAAAGCTAAGAATACAGCATCCATGGGACCAGATGACATCCCGGGCTGTGTACTACATGAACTACAATATGAACTGGCACCTCACCTAAGTGTCATGTTTAATCATAGCCTCACCTCAGGTTTCTTGCCCACTGAGTGGCGCAGAGCTACAGTTATCCCATTCCACAAGGGGGATCCACCTTGGATCCCGGAAACTACCGTCCCATCAGTCTGACAAGCCTTATCTGCAAGGCCATGGATCGTATTGTCATGGAACATATAAACAAAGACATTGGCAACCTTCAAACACTGGACCCCACCCAGTTTGGGTTTGTGAAGGGCCGATCTTGTCTCCTGAACCTGATTGACTTCTTTGAATCAGCCTCCAGAGTGATGGACACGGGTAAGGTGGTCCACACAGCCTATCTAGACCTTGCCAAGGCCTTTGACACCATCCCCCACTCTGGAATCATAGATAAACTTACTAAGCTGGGCATTAATCCCTACGTCACCCAATGGGTTGCTAACTGGCTTACTGATAGAACCCACACAGTAAAAGTAGCCAACTCCAAATCCAACTTCAGACAAGTGACAAGTGGAGTACCTCAGGGTTCAGTCCTGGGACCGTTCTTGTTTGGCATCTACTTCTCTGAAGTACAGGCCAACACTAAGAGACTCTGGCTAACAAAGTTCGCAGATGACTGCAAACTGGGAGCCATTATTGAATCCCCAAATGATGTGGATACTCTACAAAAGGGCCTTACAGAAACAGATGCTTGTGCCAGAGCCATGGGCTCAAGCTCAATGCCAAGAAATGTATAGTTATCCCCTTTGGGAAAAAACATGTATCCGTGAATTACCATATAGGTGGCAGTACACTAAACACCAAAAGTGTGATAAGAGACTTAGGGACACAGGTGGACAGTGGTCTCACCTTCAATAACCACATCGCTACAACAGTCAGGAAATCCTTCTATGTGGCACACCTCATCACTAAGGGGTTTTCATCCAGAAAAAAGGAGGTCATTGTCCCACTGTACTCATCCCTCATTGAAAATAAAAACTTCTTGAATTTGTTATATGACACTGTATGCTTAAATAAAGCATTATTTTCATCTTTAGTTTTAATGCTGTACATATGTTCTCTCATACCTCTCAAGACATCTGCAACAACTGGAAAGGCCACAGAAATACCTCACTAAATGAATCACAGGCCTAAAGCAGATGCCCTATGTTGACCGCCTTAAAAAACTCCAGCTATACTCTGTCGCATATCGTCTACTCAGAGGCGATCTCTGCTTAACATACAAGGCCATGTCAAACCCAGAGCTGTTGGACATGCTACACTTAAAGAAATCCTAATCCCTCAGAGCCACACGCTCCAGGGATCTAAACCATGTCATCACAATAAACAAAACATGCTGGAGGGATAGGTTCCTGACCCAGAGACTCCCCAGACTCTGGAATAGATTGCCCATACATGTCAAACAGAGTGCCTCTTTGGCCTTCTTCAAAAGAAACCTTGACGATTGGATGGGAGAAAGGATCCCCGGGGATCACGTCAGTTGCCCTGCTAGACAGGGGTCCAGGGAAGTAAATAGTGTGGGAAGAAATAGCCAGGGAATTGTTATGGCTAGGCTTGTATAGGCCCTAGGGCTGATAGCCTAGTACCAACCTATGAACCTATGAATCAGAGGGGGCTACAACCAAATGGCACAGAGTGTGAGGGTGAAGTGTGTGACAGAATAATGTCAAAGAAGCTGAAACATAAGGTGTCCAAACCCACATTATGACCAACAATACTTTATGGTACAGAAACCTGGGCAGTGAAGGCTGAGCAGTTGCAGAAGGTGGAAGTGGTGGAGGTGAAGTGACTTAGATGATTGGATGCACACTGTGGGACACATGGAGAAAATGAAGACATCATTGCAGAAGCCAAAGTAGCTTCAATTGCAAAGAAGGTCAAACAAAGAGATTAATATTTCAGACATATGTGCAGAAAATAGAGGTCAATTTGGTGATGAGGTTTTGGGAGAAACAAGGAAGAATACATGAGCACATCCAGCAAAGAGAGGGATGAATTATGTGACATAACACGTGCAACACTCGGGCATGACTCTCAAAGAACGTAGGACATTGGTATTGAATCAAAAGAGGTTGCAATAGTTCACATGACACTCTGAACCCATGTAGAAAATGTAGAAAAATGGGAGTAGGGGGTAATGATGATGTGCATTATTATGGGTATGTGTTGAAGGCATTTAGAATTTAGGGAGGTACTGTGTCTGAGATAACAGAACAGGTTATGGAGATGGAAGTGCTGTTTTTGCTCATACTACATTCCTGGGATCACTGCCTTTCCTTGGCATCTCCTGACAGATACTTGCTTTGTTAGCTTCTAGCAAATGTGTTATCTACTACCTTAAGACCCCACCTTTGCTAAGCTGAACAACAGTTTTGTAGCCCCGTGAGGTTTGCATACAATAACCTGAATTTTAAGCTACATCACTTTGACCTCGCCATTTGAGGTGTGCGTGTGTGTGCGCGCGCGCGCGCTATGGATATACATAACCGATATGTGTACTGATTCATATGTTCATAGGAGGTTACTAGGCTGTTGGCCCTAGAGATTATTCCCCTTTTTACAGTTCTCCATTATGACTGTATTTAACGGCACATGATCCTTATTCCATTTGACATTCTTTTATTACCCTTTTGTTCTATTGCCATAATTGAGTTTTCTTTGAAATGACTATAAACTCTTGTCAGCATCAATTCCAGTTTGTAGTTTATACTTCATCAGAAGGCAAGCTATTGGACTAGTTTCTAGGATATCTTGAAGGTTCACTCTTAAGTAGGAGTATTGTTCTTCTTATTGTTAACCGGGCTGATGTCTGTTCAGGGTGCTAATATAAATAGTTCTTACTCATGGCTAAATCTTCATGTAAAAATGTTAATACTTTTTGCCAGAAGTTATTTACTGCATCTGTGCCTTGGGTTTTCCAGTTAGGAGCTTTTATTAACTTTATTTCAATCTCTCTGGCTGTTACTTCATCCCATTTTATATCTTGTACATTTGAACTTCTTATTCTTTCCTATACTTCCATTTAGCATCTTTGTTCTGTTCCACAGGATCTTCATAGATATTTCTCCAACATGCATCTATTTCTTTTTTTTTGGTCGTGTTTCAGTTTCTTTTACTTGTTATCCTGTTCACTGTAAAACTTTTTTGGGTCATCAACAGATTGCTTATTTTGCACTTTTCCTTTATATTTATCTGCATATCTTCTTAGTTTTTCTGCCTATGCTGGTATTTTTAGTTTATTTGCAATAGTGCACAATGGATCTGGATCTGTTCTGATATTGCGCATTGCTTTTATCACATCTATCTTTCTGAGTATTACTGTTGCTCTATTCCTTCTAACAGTGACACTTGTCTTAATTGCTTTACAGTTTTCTCTGTTCGATACTTCTATGATGGCATTCGATTTCTACCCTTCCTTTCACTTAGTGCCCTGTGTTTTTGTGGTAAGACTGGATCTGTTATTAATTTAGCTGCATAGTACTATATCCTATTTAATTTTGTTATATTGCATGAATCTGTACAGACAGTCCTAATTACTGTGTTCATTTTAGCAAACTTCTGACTTACTTTAGGTATAGCTGATGTACAGCTAGCTTCAAAGGTAACCTGTCACCTGCTGGCATTGTGGTGGAATAGATTGCTGCTATCATATACCTATGTTATCATTAATCTGTATTAATCAACTTATACATATTGTAAGTCCTTTTTATTTTTTTTTGGTAAATTTGTTTGCATTATAATTCAACAGTATACATACAGAGGTAGGTAAAAGACTACCACTGACGAGGAGATTTTCCCCATGTGCAGTTATAACATATGGATAAAAAGGAACCAGTCTTGGTGAGCAGTAGATACAGATGGAATGAAAATTATATATGTGGTGTTATTGCTGACTAACCTGCAATATCTGTGGTATTTTAATGGAAACCAATGACTTCTGAGGATTTCCATAAGTTGTATGTTCACTGACTAGTTTACAGATACTTTCTGATGCTTATCAATATAGTAGTGGTTGTTAGTGCACATGGTCTAATAGAAACAACATGAGGATGGTTCACTGTTTATTGTGTTGTTATGTTGCCACTTGTGCATAACACTTCATTTTAATATGCTTACTTTTTTCTGCACTGTTTCTATATAACTTCCATTATGTGTGTTGCATACCATGTTATGAGAGTAACATTTGCTTTGATGAGTATCACTGACTGTGGTAGTGTATGACAGGCATCAGCATTCTTGGAGTACACATGGTCATTCTGTTTGGTTGTGCATGTAACTGTGGAACACCATTACTATAGCACATTGCTTGTGTGGTTGTCCCTTACTTGTTATGATATCCACTGCCATGGGTTCAAATTCCCCATGTGACCTATGCAGCTTTTTAATGTATTGTACATGTGATGATATTACTTCTTGTATATTACATATTCAGACATTTTTTCATATTTATTCTGATTATCTATTCATATCAGAAATACATATGAAACTGATTTTGTAGCACAGCTTTGCATTGTAAAGGAGAGGTGAGATAGTCAATTGGCATATGCTTGTAACATCATCATATTAATATGCGAGCCTTCATATAAATTATAACATTTGCATATCACACTGTCTTCCAGATGTCAGTCAGAGGGTAGGGAAGACAATTGCTCACACAGAGAGAATGCAATTATAATTGAGGTTCCTCCC
This sequence comes from Protopterus annectens, assembly GCF_019279795.1. Lineage (NCBI taxonomy): Eukaryota > Metazoa > Chordata > Ceratodontiformes > Protopteridae > Protopterus > Protopterus annectens. The sequence continues at coordinate 1,067,326,427 of NC_056729.1, read as the reverse complement.
CAGCATGATTTCAGTCTTCTTGGATGGACGGGCAATACTGTCTCAAGGAATGAAGTGTGAACAGACCTACCAAACATGATCAGTGCTTTGGGCAGTCACAAGAGATCCAGTGAGGCTCGTCGGTGATGTTACTCTGGCATGATCCTCAGTGCAGCCTACAGACTGCTGCTATGAGAGGGCAAGGAATGCCACTGGAGATGGGCCACCCTTGCCTCCCCAGATGAAATAAGTGTTACTGGCCTCAAATCATACCATCAGGACATATGTTGCTCTCATGCTTAATGTTGACAGATGTGGATTCTGATTACATCATAGCTGTGGTCCTGTCCTTACTGACTAGTAGTCCCTAGGGTATTTCACCATGTTGCAAAGCTCAGACTACTTTCCCTTCATATTGCAGCATCATGGACACTACCAGAGTGTGTCACCATGATATTAGTAATGAGGGATCTGCTGAGCACACCACCTGACACACCTTTCTTTTGATTTACAGTTCTGCATCAGGTACAGCAGGTGTTTTAAATGGAAAGTGAGTGCAGTCTATTGCACCGAGGATGCAGGGAAAATTGGCTATAGCACAGAGTTGTTGCATGGCAGTTCTTTAATCCATGACTGTTGCTGGGAAGTGGATGTAATCATCCACCTTGGTGTACATTGCTGACAGGAAATGCAAGAGAATTTGAATGGCAGCTGCCTGGAATACTCCTACTGCATCTCTGAAATGTTTCAGAGGCCAGTATACTTAGACTCAGAAAAACTTTTGTTAACGAGTGTAAAAATTAAAAAAAAAAAAAAAAAAACATAAAGTGTATGTGTGTGTGCATACAAATGTGAAGAGTGAAAGCAATTTAGCAGTGGCAGCAGCAGTTAGAGGGTTGCATAACTGTTGACCTCTTAGCTCAAGATAGAAATTGCAAAGTTGATTGAACAGGATTTGTGTTGGCATGCATGTTCTGATCCACAACTGTGTTTCAGGGTGGGGGGTAAGATTGATCCTGCAGTGGCAGCTGCAGTTAAGAGTTTGCATACCTCTCGACCTCTTAGCTAAAGGATCATTGGGGGAAGTGTTTCATTTGATGTCAGTGAAGTGCTTGGGCTGACCTGGACAAACTACTGAAGGGATCATTGGATGGGAATGTTCTATTTGCGTGTCAGAGAATGCTTGGGCATAAATGGAAAAAGGACTGAAAGGACCACTGGGGAAAAGTTTGATTTGGTGTTAATGAAGTACTTGTGCAGATATGGCCAAAAAGATACTAAAAAGGGTCATGGGGAAAGGTTTCTTTTGGTGTCAGTAAAAGTGCTTGTACAGAAATGGACATACTACTGAAGTGATCGTTGAGGGAAATGTTTTATTTGGTGTCAGTGAATGACTTCAGGGTTCATTTGAGGAAATTATTTGTTCTGTCATCACTGCAGTCTTTGTGCAAACATTTTTTTTTGGGGGGGGTTCATTTGGTGTCAATTAAATGCTTGTGCAGACACAGACAACTTACTGAAGGAATTGTTTTGGGGAGATGTTCCTTTTGGTGTCAAGTGACATGCATTGGACACACCTGGAGAAACCACTGAAGGGATCACTGGGGGAAATGTTCCATTTGGTGTCAGTGAAGTCCTTGTGCAAGCATGGACAAACTACTGAGGGGATTGTTGGGGGAAATGTTTATTTTGGTATCAGCGAAGTGTTTTTTTAGACATGGACAAACTGTGAAATGAATCGCTTGGGGAAATATCTCATTTGATGTTTGTGAAGTGTTTGGGCCTACATAGACAAACTACTGAATGTGTATTTGGGAGAAGTGGTTCATTTGATCTTAGTAAAAGTGCTTGCCCCAGAATCATTGGGGAAGTTCCATTTGATGCCAGTTGACTACTTATGGAGACTTGGACAAACAACTCAAGGGATTATTGGGGGAAATGTTTCATTTAGTGTCAGTGAAATGCTTGTGCAGGCAAAGACAAACTGTTAAATGGATCAGTGGAGGAAATGTTTCATTTGGCATCAATGAAGTGCTAATGCCTGCCTTTGATCACTTATTGAGTATGCTGCTATACATGTGTCATGGGATTATGAATGAAAAAACTATTTTACGTAGTTTACTCTGGAGGACAAGAATGTTCATATTAGCTACATGCTTATTTATATCCAAAAAAGCACAGTCATCAACATTACCTCCTTGCATTACTTATGTCCTCAGTTCAGTTCTAAACAGCGACACTTTATCTGAATCTGTACAATCTGAGTGTGAATTTTGATACTGCATGTCCTCCCACATCCAATGACATAATGTGCAGTGAAATTACACTTCACTTGCTCATACTGTATTGTGTGTCCATGTGCCTGGCAGTTCATTGGAACCCTGTTCAGGATAAGCTCCAAATCCAGTATGCCTCTACAATGAGTCTAAGTGGGTAATTGAGGAAATAATGAATGATTATTTTCACATGCCACATGATTTAGGAGAGCCTTAGGAAAAAGAAAACTTTCCCAAATGAAAATAAATAGCTTTAGGTAAACTGTAGGTCATGGTCATTAAGGTACTAGGGTACATTTCTATCCTAGTCTCACACTGAATTCATTATCCAGGCATCTTCTCCATAAGTACTAGGTGAGCAGTTAAGATACGAGGAGATAATAATGATGATGTATAACCAATCTTCAAGAAAGTCCCCAGGAATAGATGGTATTCATGTAGAAGTTTGGAAGTTAGAAGGGGAAAAAACTGATAAAGATCTGCAAGGTTTTGTTTAACAGTATTTTAAGAGGAGGAGGAGCACCAACATTCTGGAAGAAAGCGTTGCAGCTGTAATACCTAAAGAAGGTACAGATCATCAGATCCAGCTTCATACAGGTCCATTTCAATAGTAAACCATGATTATGAAGTGTTTGTCTATAGTGGCTAAAAGACTGGCAAAAGCATTGCCGAAAATTGATACATATGGATCTGTGTGGTTTTGTGGTGGGGAAGCAAACTTTTGACAACTAACAGAACACTGATGATCTTGAGGGAAGCAGAATATAAGAAAAATACAACTGTTGTTGGTCTTGATACAGGGAAAGCATTTAACAGAGTAGGCTGGGACTTTAGGCGCAGAGCAATGGAAGCATTTTCATTCCCTGATAAAATTATAAGGTTGATTAGGAGTATATATGAGGGATCGGAGGTGAAAACTAAACTGGACAGGGATCCTCTCTGATAATCACTGCCTGAACAGAGGAACCAAGCAGTAGTGTCCTCTCTCCTCTTTGGTATTTGCATTATATTTAGAACCACTGGTAAATAATATGTGAATTTTGATCAGGACAAAATGAAAGGCAGTGACGCATAGCAAAATGGTGATAAATTAGCAGAGAGTAGCATCAGAAATAAACTGCAGGCATGCAATGCAAAGTATGAAAGCATCACTCATGGGACTCACTGTTTGAAATTGTTGAAAAGCAAGTAGAGGAGTCAATCAAGAGCATGCACTGAAGAAAATATTAAATTTAGCATTCATTATTTTACTGAGGAGATATGAAAGAGAGGTACATGATGCAAATAAAGTGGCAGTTCTGTCATTTGCTGAACAATCCTGACTGTGTACATGCTCTATAACCTAACCTCTTCCTTCTCCTTATATGATAACTAAACTCCTATGCTTATTGCTACTGCTGACTGATGACATTTTCTCCATAATTATTATTTTTCATTACTTGTTGATGCTGGTACAATAATGCTGATTAATATACCTCTATTTATACCTCTCTGATTGAATTCATCTGGCAACAAACAAAATTCCTGCTTTTATGTATATATTACTGTAATCATTATGTGTAACACTGTGTCTACTTTTGTATCAATTAATGTTTAATATTTTCTATATCTATGTTCTTGTCAGAGCTTTTCTCCCTGGGCCTCCACTGAAAATGGGCTCTTTTAGGCCCAGTGGGCTTTTCCTGTAAACAAATGTAATAAATAAATAAATCAGTAATATAAATCTCTGCCAGTACAGAAATTTGGGTTGCAGCCTGTAGGACTAATAACTAAACTAATGAAACAACAGGCCACAGCTATACTTACAAATGCAGAACTCAGAACTAAAAAATAATAGGTCAAGTAAAAGTAGCAGAAAAAACATTATATAGTACTTCTCTGGAGAACGGTTCTACCAGACACATTTTAAGTTGCTTTCATTCTCATTTTGAATGAGAAAAACTGCACAAATTGTTAAAATATATAGAGCAAAAGAAACTGAAAATGAACAAATCCAGTAATTTAGCAAGATGCAATGCCTGTACTACAAAAATCTGGTCTGTCTGCAAAAATATGGACAGTTGAGAAATATGATCCACGCTCTTAATGAACTGCCTTAGGGGTACAGGGTTTGATTCTTTCTACCTCCAAAAGTCTCGCTCTAAGCAAGTCACTTAACCAGAAACATTTTACAGGACCATCACAAACACACACACACTTTCCCAAAGCATCTCACATTCACTTCTTCCCAACTACTGCTTAACATAGTAAAAGACATCTCTCTAATCTGCTACTTAAAATCTAGTAAAACATATCTGAAGAGTATTTATCCTGACCGCTGCTTAAAAATGCAGTAAAACACATCTCAAAAGTCTTTTTAAAAGGCCTTTCTTTCCAATAATTTGAGAACATTCTTACAGAGTCAACTGCTCCTGTGTGTACTCAGCGAGGTAATAGATTTCTTCTTGAAACTCAGGGGGCAGACACTTCCACAAGGGGTGAATGAACCCCTGTGTGCCCCCTCTAGCACTGCTTCTGTTTGGTTGACTGGATTCTTGTGACTTTTTTAACGAATCGAATAACCAAAAGGGTCGGGAGTGTAGCAGTACTATACAAAGCAGATTTGCAATTAACACCAATAAATGTGCAACCACCTTCTATTAGTAGAACAGAAATCCTTATTTCTAAACTCCAAATCAACACCTACAAATTAATCTATATAATATGTGCCTACCTCACTCCTGGTAACAACATAACCATCCTGGAAAATATTCTTTCCTGGCTGTCAGCCAACTGCCCACAAGAAACCATTATCCTGGGTGACTTTAATATCGACTGGAATACCTGCATCTCAGACAGCCAGACTACCCACATAAACCTTTATGGTTTTTCTCAAACCATCACCTCCCCCACCAGGATCCATAAACCCAACAACAAAGAAACAACTCTAGACTGGATACTAATAAACAGTCAGCCCCTTTCTTATGATGCAGGAATCCTTCCTGATGATATCAGTAACCATTCACTGACTTACATAATCAGACAAAAGATTAATACTCATAAACCAACCTTATATAAAACCATTCGGTCCAACAAAAACTTTAACCCTATTAACTTCCAAACTGAACTGAAAGCAGGTGACTGGTCACCCCTAAAATACCTCCAATTAGACGAAGCTGTATCCTACTTTAATGCCAAATTCCTAGAAATCCTGGACCATCATGCCCCATCTCGCTCAATGAGAAATAGGACAAAAAACGCTCCATGGCTAACAAAAGAGACAAGGCACAAAATTATACAAAGAAATTAAATCTGGGCCAAATGGCAAGCAACTAAAAACCCTGCGGATCATCTAACATTTAGACAGTTGAGAAATGCCACCAAAATGTCTATACTACTAGATAAAAGAAACTTCTATCACAACAACCAGCAAACCCATCAATATAAACCTCAAAAGTTCTGGGCAGGCATTAACAGACTCCTCCACCCAGGACAGTCCAAAACTCCCACCCTAACAGGATCCAACTATGAAAGTCCTAAGCATATTGCTAATGCCTTCAATACCTTCGTTACTGAAGCAATCCAAACTCTCGCCAGCTTACTACTTCCTGTTAGCACATGTCTATCATCCTCCTTGTCAATTTTAACCCCCTCATTTAATTTACAACCAGTCCCAACTTCCCTCATTTGCACTCTTCTTCATAAACTAAAACCTTGCACCCCCCTCAGCTGACCATCTTCCAGCAGAATATCTACAGATAGCTGCAGCAGCAATATCCTTTCCTATTTCCATCCTTATAAATAGAACCATCACTGAAGGAACAATCCCATCTAGCTGGAAAGTCTCCCATATATCCCACTCCACAAAGGAGGCAACTCAACTGTACTCTCAAACTACCGCCCAATAGCTTTACTCTCCCCTTTAGCTAAAATTATGGAAAAATGTATCCACTGCCAACTTCTAGACCACCTACTGAAAAATAACTTACTAGCTAACTGTCAGCATGGCTTTAGGCCACACCATAGTACCACCACAGTCCTCCTATCCTTTTTTGACTGTATTAATAATAACCGAAACAACAATACTATGTCCTCAACACTCTTTATTGACCTATCAAAAGCCTTTGAAATGGACAACCATCAACTTCTCTTGAATATATTTGATTCTCTCTCACTAGATACACAGGCTTTACAATGGTTTAAATCCTACCTTGAGAATATGCAGTAGGCTGTGCTCTGGGAAATAATCTATCCTATGACCTTCCTATTACCCTAGGAGTCTCTCAAGGTTCTATCTTAGGCCGTCTCCTATTTTCAATTTTCATAAATGATCTCAATCTGATCATTACTTCACAACAAAAGTGAATCCAATCCAGAAGAAAAACTCGGATTTATTCTAAAATTACACACCAGTAGCTTAAAATTCGTGATATATATCCACGTATAATTTTAAAATTTAATACTCTAAATCCTAGAGGGTTAAACTATGACTGTTCTTGGAAAAGTTTGTTATAAGTGTGTATATGAATAGTTTGTATTATTGTGAGTAGTGGAGTGTTGTCTCTTTATTTGTTAATTAATGTATTAAGAGGGTGTGTTTTATGTTAGTATAAAAGTGATGAAATTGTATATGGAAAGTTTTTACTCTGTTAAAGGCAAGTGTGCCGAGGCACTAGAGAATTTTTTGCTGTTGTATTATACATGGATATATATCATGAATTTTAAGCTACCGGTGTGTAATTTTAGAATAAATCCAAGTTTTTCTTCTGGATTGGATTCACTTTTGTTGTGAAGTATTCGTTTTCTTCATTTCTTCTGTGGTTATATATATCAATCTGATCATTCCTCAAGCTACATGTATCCAATATGCTGATAACTCCACACTAATATGCTCAGCTACCTCTACACCTCACCTTCAGGCCATTACCCAAACAGTGCTTAACAGCATAGAAAGATGGTTCTTACAGCATAGCCTCCCCCTGAATCCTAAAAAAACAAAACTACTACTCTTCACTCCCACACAAAGGTCCCCCCCAATTCACTTCACAGTTATATCCAATGATGTTATCATTATATCTCCTGACCCAACTACCAAGCTCTTAGGGGTTACAATACACCATAATCTTAGCTTTGACATACATATTAACACAACAATAAAAACAGTAAACAGAAAATTAGGCTCCCTCTATAGGATTAAACCCTTCCTTACTCCAACAGTTAGAACAACTATTGCCCTCACCCTTCTAATTTCCACCCTCCTCTATGGCTGTCCCATCTATACCAACCTATCAAAAAACAACCTTAACAAACTAGCTACCTCCTACAACAATATTGCCAAATTTGCTACTGGTTCCTCATTTAGAACTCACCACTGTCAAAACCTAAAGCAACTAGGATGGGTAGAACTTCATAATCAACTCCAAATTAAACAACTTATTATCACCCATAAGATCCTCTATCTTCCAAAAAACTCTCCTATACTTACTAGCCTTCTTACCCCCTATAGCAATTTGACAACCCTTCGCTCAGCCAATAAAGTACTGGTATCCACCGTCAAATCCAAAAATAAGGCCGGTGACTCTCTCTTCACCAACACTGTTGGCAAATCCTGGAACCTCCTTCCCTATGAATTCTCATCTCCAGTGGCGGCTGGTGACTTCAAATCAAAGAGGGGCTGCAGGAGACAGCTGAATGGGTGGGGCCAATGGGAAGGGGTGTGGCCAACTAAAAGGGGGGGAGCTATTGTGCAGTGGAATCAATGCTGGACATGCTTACTAATTTACATGAAATAAATGCTCAAGTCAGTATGGCACATGCTAAATACTCTACACAGCACACATTGTTACATGTATATACAGGTTGAAGACTTACCTCTGCGGTATGCTGCAAACAGTACTTCATACTCGGTTTCTGCACCTGATCTGTAGTCTGGTCTGGAACACAGATCATACTGGATTTCTCCCCCCCCCCCTTTTTCATGGAGGCTCAAAAGGGACAGTTTTAAAGTTTCCCAAGCAAACACTATTCACGTGACCCCACCTGGTTCCAAATAAGTGCTTGTAGTCTTCTCTTTCGGCTGTTCATGTTAGGGGTTGCCACAGCGGATACGTTTCCAATTTCTTCCTGTCCTCTGCATCTTTCTCTGTCATACCAACCACCTGCATGTCCTCTCTCACCACATCCATAAACCTTATCTTAGGCCTTCCTCTTTTTCTCTTACCTGGCAGCTTCATCCTTATCATACATTTCTCAATACACCCAGTATCCCTTCCTCAGCACATGTCCAAACCAACCTAATCTTGCCTCACTGGCATACAAATACTGTGGATGACTAACTTTCAAGATGATATCACTTAATTGACCCAACATCATCTAAAATGGACACATATTCCTTGTTATGCCAGCATTACTGGGACTAGCTTAATATTCAGTGCTACTGCTAACTAGTACAGATGGGGTTAAGCATCAGTAAAACAGTTTACAATTAACCTTGATGAAGAAGCTGTTTCTTGCAGAACTGAGAAGGCAGTGCAAAACGAGCATACAGAAGATAGGGTACATAAAACAACTAGAGAGCCTCACAAAGAGGATCCTAGGCCTTAAACACTTGTCCTATATGGACAGACTCAAAAAACTCCAACTATTCTCTGTCTCATATTGCCTACTTACAGTATAGCATGGTCAGCTACACATTGTAGTTTGCCATTCCTTTCCATTGGACAGTTTTAAGATTCCATCCTAGCTCAAGGTCTGTTTAGCATTTTTATTCCTCTCCAAGACATGAGTAAGCTGTGACAACATATAGTGTAGGTAACTGTTATATGGAAATTTAATTTATTGCATTTGATTACTGGGAAAATCCGAGTGAGCAATAAAACCCCTTTTCAATGAGGCCCGGGGAGAAAAGATCCAACTAACAAAGATATAGATACATAACAGTATACTGAGATAACAAACATATCTGCTAAGGTAAAAGGAGTAAAATAAAATCTACATTGCCATACATTTACTTACAATGCACACATATGCAGTCTACAATACACAGAGTTTCATTCTGTGTGTTTGTATGTATACCTAACCCAGTTACACCTTCTATGTATCTCAAGCTGTATTAGCCAGCATAAAACATCTCTCAGGCTTGTGCGCATTTATTTAATGTTACTTATGATGAGCAGATTTTAGCCTAGGTCAGATTCAACAATATACATCTTGCAGCATACCTCTCAACCTCTTAGAGTAAGAAATCTGGGCAAAACCATGTATAAAAGTGGGACAAAGGACCAAAATTGGGACAATTTTTAAATATGTCTCTTCTTACAAACTTAGAAAGTTGATAGAACAACAGGTTTTGCATTAGCATGACTTTTTCTGAAGGGTATATGAAGTCTGAAACTATGTCTGTAATTAGTTTCTAACTTCAGTCTTTAATGATTTCCCTTATGTCACTTAACAGTCATGTACATTGCTTTCCAACTTCCACCAGTATTCCTCATTGACAGTGGCAAGAAGTTCTGACTGAGGTTTCTTTTTGGGGATAAACTCTTGGCTAGGCTTGTAAGGGGCCCCAGGGACATTAGCCTAGTAACCTCCTATGATCCTATTTAACACATCCTCAAACTAGAGAAAAAACTTACAAGTGCAACTGACAGCACAGTTAAACATTCAGTATGCCATTCAGTAGTCATTTATGACAATACATTGACAGAGTAAAATGCTGAGCTCAGTGTTGATCAGCAGGTTAGATTTAATTAAATAGAAAAATAAAACAGTGGTGTAACAAAAGAAACAAGCTAAAACATATGCCTTAAACATTAGACATAAGAACTGCCTATACAGTTTGTGCAGACGCTTGCAGGAGAACAGCAGCAGAGATTTCTATAATTAAATTCAGTGGTCATCAGTATCAAAACAATCCTCATGTGCCTGTCTTGGGCAAGATTAATGACATCTCAGAAACCATCACCCTACTGAAAAATGATGACAAAATGTCTTCAACTCTACATGTGGGGACCAATGACGAGAAAAATGCCAAGAAAGAGACGTAGTACAAAGTTTTGTAACTGGGGAAGAATGCAAACATTCTATCAGCATGGCAGGTTCAGACATTTTGCATGTTCCACTTTGATAGTTGTACAGATGAATGTATGTGATGTATGATGTGTGTAACTGTGCTGGAGGGGTATTCCATCTGCTGCAGAGGAGTAGGAGGAATGGGCTACAATAACAGTTTGCTGCCACACAGTTCCGGTCTTTAACCATTTTATTTCCATTCCAAAATCTATAATGCCAAGTTTAAAATAAATATCCTAACTGAAATGCAAATCATCATAAATATGGTTTCATCAAAAGAAACAACTGAATAAATAAAACTTGAAGGTATAGTGATAGTACAGCAATAAAAAATAAGGAAATGAGTTCCAGCTGCTGTAAAATACCTCAAGTTGTGCAAGTAGCCAGCATACTTATTAAACAATTGCACATTCCCTATAATCTTGTCTTTTTAAGGTGAGTCTTCAGCAATATTTTCTGCTTATACAGCTACAACAGCTCTATTCATTTTCAGTTAAAGTTAGGCCGAAACTAAGTTCATCATGGTAAAAAAGCAGAAGTGAACTATGCCACAACAAATACACATGCACTTCTAGATTATACTGTAATAAAACCAAATGTATGCCAATAGTAGAACCAAACAGGAGTCACCACACGGAGAAGTCAAGTAAAACTTTCTTTATTTTTCCATAAAACCACACAAGCGCTTTCACGTAGGTAGACTACGCTTCATCAGGTGTAAATGTTAAAAGCAAATGAACTATCTTTATACTTGGCTTTTCGGCGGGAAAAATCAAAGGACCAAATCTCAATTAAATATCAATTGAAACAGTTTGTATTACATTTAAAGCGGCAATGGCCTGACATTAAACAGGTAATATAAATTCTATCTCAAAATCATTCAATGGCAGAAATATCCAGTGCTCTTTAGATACAATATAATAAGTGTATGACGCACAACTATAGTATCGCAAAAACAGATACAGCACTAAGTCATTATTGTTTCAATAAATTAAAGCCAATCAGTATTGGCTTGTAGATTGCCAAACACTTGTATAAATTATAATGTAATATTACTCCATGCTCGTTTTCCTTACAATGTAGTATTCCTATAATAAGGAACACTTGATATCACATTAGAGTCCATTGGTCATTTAAAAAAACCGGCGGGGCCACCGTTTAAAACTAGGTCAACAGACAACATGGAGTCTATATGACTCAAAAAATAATGTGCCTTTTTAAAACAATGTTGCTGAAAGAATAATATTAAAACCTTCAGACAAACTAAAAGCAGTCATCAAACAACCATCAGACCTCGAACTCTTAAAAACCAAACCTCATCCAGCAATATCGCTAACTCACAATGTCCCAAACAACCAACAACCTTTATAACTAATGGTAATTAAAAAATAATTAACAAAATCTCAAAACAAAACAAAAGCATAGTATATAGTAGGAAGGCTACTCACCATGTAAAACATAACTCATACTTTCCAGTGATACTCAAAAACAAGAACAACCCGGACTCAGGGACGTTCATATTCAAGATCACCTGGCACCCAAAACTGGTTACTCACTCATTTCAAGCTCTCCAGATGTCTGTCACTCTCACATAAAACTACATGACAAAGTATGTAATAAAGATATCTGGCAGATAAACTACCACCATATCTTAGCTTATTAAAAGGAGGTACTTAGCTACCAGATAGCTAAAGAAGTCAAAAAACTGCCCTCAATAGCAAAACAAGTCGGCATTTAAGCCTCATCCGGCAGTGTCGCTTAACCGGCAGCATCCCAAACGACCAACAAACACTTATAAACTAATAACAGTTAGAATATATTTAATAAACTTATAAAACAACCAAAATCTATAGTAGCAAAAGCTACTCACCATATGATACATCGCCCATGCAGTTCGATCATTGCCCGAAAACAAAACAAAACAAAACAAGGCAAGACAAGAGCAATCAGAATCAGAGATGTTAATATTCAGGCGTACTGACAGCCGGAACTGACTGCTCAGACCTCTGATGCTCTCAAAGCCTCTGCCACTACCACATATAGCTCCAAAGCAAGGTATGTGGCGAAAATATCTGATAAATAAAATACAACCATGTCCAAGCCTATTAAAAAAATATATAGCTGCTGAGTAGGTGATATAATCAAGGAACAATGCACAATACCAGGAACAAATTGGTGTTCAAAATCAATCTCAAACAAATACAAACCTAGTTCAAAACAGCATAAATAACTGCTAAAAATGAAAACACAATATTTTTACTATCTAACCATAAGCAGACTATCAAAAAGTATGAGCTAAATAACAAGTCCACCGAGGCCAAAAAATCCAAAAGATGACTGACATCAAAAGAATTTCCTAACTATATAGATAGCTACATCATCATAACCATCAGACTAAAAATAAAAATAATAATATTTTCAGACATTTTATATAGTTAATAATAAAAAAACATATTATTTAGTTAAACTAAATTTCAAGTGGCCTATACATTAGATGTTCAATACTTCTTTCGATTATCCAAAACGGGTTTAATAGATACTGAATAATTAATACCTGGGGTCATATGTGCCTTTAAGATGAAAATCCATTTCAGTTCTCTAATGGCTAACTGGTTGCTACTATCTCCTGCTCTAGGGCTCAAAGGCAACATTTCCAAAACTTTGAACCCAAAAGTATGACTGGGATGCTCCATGACATGTTTAGCTAGGGCATTGGATTCTTTTTCTTTCCTGATGTCATAACAGTGGTTATAAACCCTGTCACGTAGCCGTCTCTTGGTTAGGCCGACGTAAAATGCGTCACAAAAATCACATGTAGCTAAGTATATCAAATTGCTACTATTACAATCACTATAGAATCTTGGAATAAAAGAAAAAATACCTTCAGGATGTATGAAACTAATCTTTTTAGATATAAAAGGGCACATCGAACATCCACCACATGGAAAGGTACTCAATTTCTCATGAACAATGCTGTTAGATGGAGATATATGCTCTGAGCATAGAATTTCTTTCATATTCTGAGAAGTTCTATATGTAAATCTGGGATATTCTCCAACTATAGTTTTTGTAAAGGTATCTGTAACCAACACGTTCCAGTTTCTAATGATGATCTTATTTAAATTGAAACTGTCACTAGTAAAATTAGTGACGTAACTTAATTTATCTGTAAACTTATCTTTAACTGCAATGCATTTCTTATTGCCACCTATATTTCTAACAACAGCTGTACCACCAAAATTATAATATTTATCTATAAATCGCTGTTTGCAATCTGTAAACATTTTAAGGGGATAACCCCTTTCTCTGAACAACACCTCTAAGGTGTTTAGTTCTCTCTCTAAGGAGTCACTATGCTGGCATATTCTAAAGATTCTATGCATTTGACTAGATATTATTCCTTCGAAGGTATACCTTGGATGCATGCTACTAAAATGTAGCAGCGTATTCCTCCAGGTTGGCTTCCTATATAGGGATGTAATAATCCTGTCATCCTTAAATTGTAGTTGTAAGTCCAAAAAATGTATCTTAGCATGGGAGGTCTCTACTGTAAATCTTAAAAAAGGAGAAGAATTCTCCAATTCATTGACAAATCTAATACAATCTAATTCAGTTCCATCCCATACAAAGAGGACGTCATCCACAAATCTTTTATAAATTCTCACTTTTTTAAACTCAGGATAGTTAAACAAATGTTCTTGTTCCCAGTTATACACAACCAAATTGGCATAACTATTAGCACAGGGGGTCCCCATGGCAACCCCCCACTTTTGCAAGTAAAGTTGGTCCTGGAACAAAAAAACATTATTACTGAGTATAACATCAAGGAGATAGTGTATAAGGATCATCCTATTATTACTGTAACCAGACGAAGTAGCCAAAACTTCATCAATTGCTTGAAGCCCTAGCTCATTGGGGATGCAGGTAAACAAATTTTTAACATCCATTGTCACTAATAACAATGGTACATCCTTACTCTTGAAGTCATGTTCTTTCAAAGAATCAATTAGTTGGTACGAATCACTTAGAATGTGTGGAATACGGTCCACTAGAGGTCTTAAGATACTTTCTACAAAAGAAGAGATGGTACAGGTTACCCAGTTATTACTCGAGACTATCGGTCTCATAGGTATCGGCCTAAGGCCCTTGTGTATTTTGGGTAAACCTTTTATCAAGGGAATGACAGGATATTCTATAAAAAGATATTCATACAGTTCACAGCTAATCTGTCCCCCTAACAAAAGATCATATAAGTCAGCATGTACAGTTTTGATAATCTTCTGACATTTTATATTACTGATTCTCTCATAGACAGTATCTTCTGATAAAAGATTCAACATAGCTAAATCATAGTCTGGAGAGTTCATTATAACTATAGCTCCACCTTTATCAGCTGGTTTGATAATGATGTCAGTATTTCTTTTTAGAGAAAATAATGAATCTTGTTCTGCTCTAGACATGTTAAAAAAGCAGCATCTTTTTTTATGTTGAGCAAACCAACTATAGAAGTCAGATTCACACATTTTTAAAAAGCTTTCAACATTATGTGGCATATTAGGTATATAGCTGCTCTTTACTCTAAAGAAATGTTTGACCTCATTAGTATTGATCGCATTGTTATTCTTAAACAAAACCTTAAGAGATACATTACGGCAAAACAGTCTTAAATCAACCAAAACGTCATTAAGGGAGCTTGTTTGAGAAGGTATAAAATTAAGACCTTTCTCTAAAAGAGAAACGTCTGAGTCAGATAAACTGTATGTTGAGACATTATATATAAGGGAGTTCAATTTCGCTGTTTCCTTGGTGCTGGAAACCTTTCTTCGGAGCCTTTTCTTTTTCTTGGTCCTCTGCTGTGAGAGCGACCACGCCACCCCACACGTTCCTTCACTGGAAAAGGTAAAAAAGTGTTCGTTGTGGGAGCAGACTCCTTCGGTCTTGCCCCTGCAGAAAAAAAGGGAGCAGCAGCTTGCTGGTTAGGCGGAGGTGTATCATTTGAGCAATGAGCGTCATTCGTAACCACTGAGGAATAGGAGGGTTGATTATTATATGTTGTAGGGTTAATCTTCTGGACACTGGCTGCTGGTAATGATGGCAGTGGGTCTGAAGAAACATTGTTCAAAGGCACATTAATAGAAAGCTCAGAGTCAGTGTTCATGTCTGGATTTGTCATTGTAGAAACACCTTGTGGGTGAGAATTATTATTTTTTGGCCAAATAAAGATCTGACCTGTGGCAAAATCTTTGGCATCTCTCTGAATCTTCCTCTGCTTCACTACTTTTAAACGCTCACTAAATGAATGAACTTGATTCAAAATATCATCAAGTCTCTTAGTGAAATATTCACTGGAGAATTTCTCAAGAATGTCTTTATGTTGAAGCTCTATTTTCTTTCTTAGTGATACCTCTAATGGGGCAAAATATTCCAGTAACAAGTTCACATAACTGAAGCCCAACTGTATGTTTAGGTCTTGCCACTTCCTCAACAATACAGGATGAGAGTTACCATATGAAGGCATACAAAAGACACGCATGCCTCTAGGTATAATTTTAAAATGAATGCATGCCTCTAAATGAAGTCTTTGCCACACATACCTTTGCAGTTGATACAAGTCATCTTGGAACGACCTTGTGAGTTTGTTAAATTCAACTACAGACTCACCGGTAGAAGGTTGTGGTGTAGCATTCGCTAAATTATTCAGTTCCAGAGTCAATAAAGGATTCTCAGCATTGTACTTAATAAAGTCCCAGGTGGTAAAAACTGGTGTCCTCGTCTCTGGAGTAAAATCTAGTTCAATACCAGTTGTTTCCATGAGTAAAAGTAGCCGGCAGCACCAAACAGGAAGTAAAAATATATATAGAACTGCAGCCACGAAACAAAGACTCCGTTTGGAAAAAGAAAAACCAAAATGCCAATAGTAGAAACAAACAGGAGTCACCACACGGAGAAGTCAAGTAAAACTTTCTTTATTTTTCCATAAAACCACACAAGCGCTTTCACGTAGGTAGACTACGCTTCGTCAGGTGTAAATGTTAAAAGCAAATGAACTATCTTTATACTTGGCTTTTCGGCGGGAAAAATCAAAGGACCAAATCTCAATTAAATATCAATTGAAACAGTTTGTATTACATTTAAAGCGGCAATGGCCTGACATTAAACAGGTAATATAAATTCTATCTCAAAATCATTCAATGGCAGAAATATCCAGTGCTCTTTAGATACAATATAATAAGTGTGTGACGCACAACTATAGTATCGCAAAAACAGATACAGCACTAAGTCATTATTGTTTCAATAAATTAAAGCCAATCAGTATTGGCTTGTGGATTGCCAAACACTTGTATAAATTATAATGTAATATTACTCCATGCTCGTTTTCCTTACAATGTAGTATTCCTATAATAAGGAACACTTGATATCACATTAGAGTCCATTGGTCATTTAAAAAAACCGGTGGGGCCACCGTTTAAAACTAGGTCAACAGACAACATGGAGTCTATATGACTCAAAAAATAATGTGCCTTTTTAAAACAATGTTGCTGAAAGAATAACATTAAAACCTTCAGACAAACTAAAAGCAGTCATCAAACAACCATCAGACCTCGAACTCTTAAAAACCAAACCTCATCCAGCAATATCGCTAACTCACAATGTCCCAAACAACCAACAACCTTTATAACTAATGGTAATTAAAAAATAATTAACAAAATCTCAAAACAAAAACAAAAGCATAGTATATAGTAGGAAGGCTACTCACCATGTAAAACATAACTCATACTTTCCAGTGATACTCAAAAACAAGAACAACCGGACTCAGGGACGTTCATATTCAAGATCACCTGGCACCCAAAACTGGTTACTCACTCATTTCAAGCTCTCCAGATGTCTGTCACTCTCACATAAAACTACATGACAGAGTATGTAATAAAGATATCTGGCAGATAAACTACCACCATATCTTAGCTTATTAAAAGGAGGTACTTAGCTACCAGATAGCTAAAGAAGTCAAAAAACTGCCCTCAATAGCAAAACAAGTCGGCATTTAAGCCTCATCCGGCAGTGTCGCTTAACCGGCAGCATCCCAAACGACCAACAAACACTTATAAACTAATAACAGTTAGAATATATTTAATAAACTTATAAAACAACCAAAATCTATAGTAGCAAAAGCTACTCACCATATGATACATCGCCCATGCAGTTCGATCATTGCCCGAAAACAAAACAAAACAAAACAAGGCAAGACAAGAGCAATCAGAATCAGAGATGTTAATATTCAGGCGTACTGACAGCCGGAACTGACTGCTCAGACCTCTGATGCTCTCAAAGCCTCTGCCACTACCACATATAGCTCCAAAGCAAGGTATGTGGCGAAAATATCTGATAAATAAAATACAACCATGTCCAAGCCTATTAAAAAAATATATAGCTGCTGAGTAGGTGATATAATCAAGGAACAATGCACAATACCAGGAACAAATTGGTGTTCAAAATCAATCTCAAACAAATACAAACCTAGTTCAAAACAGCATAAATAACTGCTAAAAATGAAAACACAATATTTTTACTATCTAACCATAAGCAACTATCAAAAAGTATGAGCTAAATAACAAGTCCACCGAGGCCAAAAAATCCAAAAGATGACTGACATCAAAAGAATTTCCTAACTATATAGATAGCTACATCATCATAACCATCAGACTAAAAATAAAAATAATAATATTTTCAGACATTTTATATAGTTAATAATAAAAAAAAATATTATTTAGTTAAACTAAATTTCAAGTGGCCTATACATTAGATGTTCAATACTTCTTTTGATTATCCAAAACGGGTTTAATAGATACTGAATAATTAATACCTGGGGTCATATGTGCCTTTAAGATGAAAATCCATTTCAGTTCTCTAATGGCTAACTGGTTGCTACTATCTCCTGCTCTAGGGCTCAAAGGCAACATTTCCAAAACTTTGAACCCAAAAGTATGACTGGGATGCTCCATGACATGTTTAGCTAGGGCATTGGATTCTTTTTCTTTCCTGATGTCATAACAGTGGTTATAAACCCTGTCACGTAGCCGTCTCTTGGTTAGGCCGACGTAAAATGCGTCACAAAAATCACATGTAGCTAAGTATATCAAATTGCTACTATTACAATCACTATAG
This sequence comes from Protopterus annectens, assembly GCF_019279795.1. NCBI lineage: Eukaryota > Metazoa > Chordata > Ceratodontiformes > Protopteridae > Protopterus > Protopterus annectens. The sequence continues at coordinate 1,067,307,960 of NC_056729.1, read as the reverse complement.
AATCTTGGAATAAAAGAAAAAATACCTTCAGGATGTATGAAACTAATCTTTTTAGATATAAAAGGGCACATCGAACATCCACCACATGGAAAGGTACCCAATTTCTCATGAACAATGCTGTTAGATGGAGATATATGCTCTGAGCATAGAATTTCTTTCATATTCTGAGAAGTTCTATATGTAAATCTGGGATATTCTCCAACTATAGTTTTTGTAAAGGTATCTGTAACCAACACGTTCCAGTTTCTAATGATGATCTTATTTAAATTGAAACTGTCACTAGTAAAATTAGTGACGTAACTTAATTTATCTGTAAACTTATCTTTAACTGCAATGCATTTCTTATTGCCACCTATATTTCTAACAACAGCTGTACCACCAAAATTATAATATTTATCTATAAATCGCTGTTTGCAATCTGTAAACATTTTAAGGGGATAACCCCTTTCTCTGAACAACACCTCTAAGGTGTTTAGTTCTCTCTCTAAGGAGTCACTATGCTGGCATATTCTAAAGATTCTATGCATTTGACTAGATATTATTCCTTCGAAGGTATACCTTGGATGCATGCTACTAAAATGTAGCAGCGTATTCCTCCAGGTTGGCTTCCTATATAGGGATGTAATAATCCTGTCATCCTTAAATTGTAGTTGTAAGTCCAAAAAATGTATCTTAGCATGGGAGGTCTCTACTGTAAATCTTAAAAAAGGAGAAGAATTCTCCAATTCATTGACAAATCTAATACAATCTAATTCAGTTCCATCCCATACAAAGAGGACGTCATCCACAAATCTTTTATAAATTCTCACTTTTTTAAACTCAGGTTGGTTAAACAAATGTTCTTGTTCCCAGTTATACACAACTTTGATAGTTGTACAGATGAATGTATGTGATGTATGATGTGTGTAACTGTGCTGGAGGGGTATTCCATCTGCTGCAGAGGAGTAGGAGGAATGGGCTACAATAACAATTTGCTGCCACACAGTTCCGGTCTTTAACCATTTTATTTCCATTCCAAAATCTATAATGCCCAGTTTAAAATAAATATCCTAACTGAAATGCAAATCATCATAAATATGGTTTCATCAAAAGAAACAACTGAATAAATAAAACTTGAAGGTATAGTGATAGTACAGCAATAAAAAATAAGGAAATAGGTTCATAGGTTCATAGGTTCATACTAGGCTATCTGCCCGAGGGCATTTACAAGCCTAGCCCATCGTTTTGTGGCTTACGCCACCCCTTTAGTATGGGGAACTATACCCATTATTTTGCTGTGCCTCTGTCGAGCAGTGACACTGAGGTAATCCCTGGGGTATATCTGTGATCTCCCATCCATTGGTCAAGATTTCTCTTGAACAAGGCCAGCGAGGTGCTCTGCCTCACATGTACCGGGATTTTGTTCCACAGCATAGGGAGTCTTTGGGTGATGAATCTATCCCTCCAGCACGTCCTATTAATAGCCGTGTCAAGGTTTAAGTCTCCCGCCCTTGTGGCTCTGATGGATCTAGATTTTTTGAGGTGAAGCATATTCATCAAATCTGGGTTTGACATGGCCTTGTATGTTAGGCAAAGGTCACCTCTGAGCAAGCGGTGCGACTGAATAGAGCTGGAGTTCTTTCAGTCGGGCAGCATAGGACAGATTTTTGAGACCCTTTATCCTTTTGGTGAGGAACTTTTGTGGCCTCTCCAGCTGCTGCAAGTGTCGGGTCAGATACATTCGAATGGGGCATTGTACTCAATCATTGGTCTGATGAGTGATGAGTAAAGGGAGACTATGACCTCCCTTGATCTAGATGAGAATCCCTTCATGATAAGGTGGGCAATGTAGAAGGTCTTCCTAACTACTTTAGCTACATGGGTGTCGAATGACAGACTACTATCAACCTGGGTCCCCATGTCCCTGATAACTTCTTCTGTGCTCAGTGGATTGCCACTTATTTGGTAGCTAGGGGTAACCTTGTTTTTCCCGAAGGGTATGACTATGCATTTTTTGGCATTTAACTTTAGGCCGTGGCTCTGGCACCAGTTATCCATTTCTGTGAGACCCTTCTGAAGGATATCTGTATCAGATGTGTTTTCTACTATGGCGCCCTGTTTGCAGTCATCTGCAAACTTTGTCAGCCATAACCCTCCTGTGTTTGCTTGTACTTCGGAAAAGTAGATGCCAAACAAGAGTGGGCCCAGGACTGAGCCCTGTGGGACACCACTTGTGACAGGCTTTGAGTCTGACATGGCGCCAGCAACTCTGACCCTGTGGGTTCTGTCACTCAGCCAGTTTGCAACCCATCTTGTGATGTATGGGTTGACATTTAAGCTGATGAGGTTTTCAATGATACCCGAGTGGGGTATTGTATCGAAGGCCTTAGCCAGATCGAGGTAGGCTGTATGGACTGCCTTTCCCTCATCAATGGCTTTGGTGACTGTTTCAAAAAGTCAACCAAGTTTAAAAGGCATGATCTGCCTTTGACAAAGCCAAACTGGGTTGGATCCAAAGTCTGCAAATTCCCTATGTCTTTATTTATGAGGTCCATTATGATCCTCTCCATGGCTTTGCAGATAAGGCTTGTCAAGCTAATGGGCGGTAATTTCCAGGGTCGGTGGAGGCACCGCCTTTGTGAAGTGGTACCACAGTTGCAGTGCGCCACTCCTGGAGTGCGTATCCAGAGGTAAGACTTTGATTAAACAGCTGTCCTAGCTGTGGGTTTAATTCCTCATTGAGTTCATGGAGCACACAGCCGGGGACACCATCAGGTCCCATGGATGCTGTGTTTTTGCTTTGCCGAGCGCAGTTCTCACTTGCGCCCTGGAGATGTTTGGGGGGCTGCAAGCGGCTGGTATAGATATCTGTCCTTTTGGGGAGGGGAGAAGTTTGCACTGAACCTGTCAGCCAGTATGTTGGCAATGTCTGTAGGATCAGTAATCTTCACATCATTTTGAACTAGCTCTGAGCATATCTGGGAGTTTCCTCCCAGGTTTCTAACATAGCTAAAGAAGGCCTTATGATTGTCTTTTGAGTCTTTAGCTATTTTTCTCTCGAAATTTGCTTTGGATGATTTTATGAGAGCTCTTAGTTTTTACTTATAGTGATCAAGGGTGTCTTACCTTTTAAGGATTTTGCTCTATCTTGTAGTAGCTTCCTCCTTTTGTTGTAGAGTTTGTTTATGGCTGGGGTCCACCAGACTGGACGCTTGCCTTTGGTACAAAGAGTCTTTGTTTTGCTTGGGATTGCCTTATCCATGCAGTCCTGCAGGTGCTGGTAGAAGGCATTTGTAAGTGATTCAGCGGCTTGAGTACTGTTTTCCGCCGGCTCGGGGGCCTTAAAGGAGACCACACTAGTCTTTAGAAGTGTGAAGTCGGCTTTTGAGAAGTTCTTTACTGTGGTCTTTTTTATTTCAGGTGGGGGTGGGATGAGGACCTCCAGCGAGATTAGTTTGTGGTCTGATCTCACCAGTGAGGGGTACACCTCCGGTGTTGAACATTGTGCTCCCATGTTCGTGATGATGAGATCAAGTATGTTATCTCCTCTTGTGGGGATGGTGACTAGTTGTTCCATGGCATTTGAGTTTATGAACTCCAGGAATCTTTGGGCTAGGGTGTTTGGGCTTGAGTAGTGTTCCCAGTCTATATTAGGGTAATTGAAGTCACCTAGTATGATGGTGTTTGGTGATACATTTATCCCCTCTAGTGTTTTCAGGAAGGCCATGTGAGGTTCCTGAGTTTGTGAGGGTGGCCTGTAACATGCTACAATTTGCAGAGCAGTCTTGCCTATGGTTAATTGCACCTGGATGGTCTCCGATGCATCGTGCGTTGCCACCAGTCTTGAGGTGTGGGTGTCCTTGATGAATATGGATACCCCCCCCTCCTTTCTTGGTATTGTCCGGATTTTGGGGCGGAACGCATGATATGAGGTAAAACCTGATAGCTGGGGTGCTCTCAGGAGCCTTGAACCAGGTTTCTGTCACAGCACAGACATCGATGTTCTCCATACTGAGAAGGGCCTCGAGTGCGTGCATTTTGAGATTTAGACTTCTGGCATTGAGCAGCATTACCCTTAGTTTTTTTCCTTTTTGTGTTCTAGGGTGGTAGGTTTAGAATTTGAGCCTTGCCTAAAAAGGCACTATGGGGTGGCAAGAGCCTTTGCCAATATCCGGAATCCCAGGGTGACAGGTGCAAGCCGTCCCTTGCGAAGCAGCGTGGCTTGTCCAGCATGTCATCCCAGGCAGACAGACACTGGATCCCCTTTGAATGACACCAGTGTTTAAGCCAATTGTTAAAGCTGATCATCTTATCTCTGTATTGTGGCATCATTCTTGGTGAAGGTAGGATACTGCTCAAGGTCAGGGTCATACCTGCCTGGGCTACATAATCAGAGAGCTCCTCAATGTCTCTTTTCATGTAGTCCAAGGAGGTGCGTCTCAGGTCGTTTACACCAGCGTGGACAATGACTGAGTCATATTTGTACCTGCTGTTGAGAGACCTGAGTGCTTGCGTTATGTGGCGGATTCTAGCGCCCGACAGGCAGCTTACTGTGACCTTCTCCTTACTCAGTCTGGTGAGCGGACGTCAGTGTGTCTGACTATGGAGTCACCAATGACTAGTGTGTCTGGCATTGTGTTTGGCCTTAAGGGCTGTGACTGTTTGACACTCTGACTGTGAGGTCTATGTGTTGCAGGTGTTGTGTTCTGAGGTGGTGGTTGTTTGGGTGTCTGCTTTGGTGGCCTCTGCTGTTTTGGTAGATTTTTGATCAGAGCCTCGAGTATGTCTTTGTGTGTTTATGTGTATGATTTGAGGTTGTAATGGTACTATGTGAGACTGGGTCTATAGTGTGTGTGGTAACCTTCTCCTCCTGACTGGTCTTGCCAGTCCTATGTTGAGAGAGCTCAGCCTCCAGTTTGGCCGTATAGTTGCATCTCTCGCATGTATTTGTGTTTTGTGGGAGGAGGAGAGGGTTGTCTGTGTACATGAGGCAATTGTAACATTGCCTCAATATTCCCAGGTTCACCAGCTGAGCAGGAGAGGACACTAGCAACTGATCCCTCGACATGCTAGAAGGAATAGACAAAAACAACTTTAAAAAAGATTCCGGGGGACGTGGGTGACCGAGAAATGGGGGGTTGCCTTTTTGGGGTACTATCTATGACAAGAGTGCCGTATCAAGGTAATAAGTACTGTAGGAGCAAGTGCTGCGTTTAACAGATAGAGAATAGTCTACTTGGAGTCAAGTAGAGATGATCTTTTTAATTATAGGATAAGCAGATTAGATCAGTAGTATAGTTCGAGGAAGGTAGTTTTAAGGGAAAATTTGAAGAGTGGACTTTAGGTAGCCCGAATAGTTTAAACCTGCTTAACCGCTGCTGCCCTAGTGTGCAACGGTAGCAACTCCGCGCTAAATCGGGCTAAATCGCACTAATGCGTGCTAAAGCGTGCTTTATAGCAGGGGGCTGGAAAAGACAGGAAATGACCCAAAATGGCCAATAAACTACAAGTTACTGCCTTAAACCACTCCTCTGAGGACAAATGAAGGAGTTATGGAAATGACCCTACTGGCCAATAAAACTACAGTTTCAAGTCAGTAACCACCTCTCCGGGGTTCAGGGAAGCTGCTCAATGTTAGTCACTGCCACTGATGAACACAGAGACCCTCCTTCAGCCCAAGCAAAAATGGCCTCACAGAAACTTTCAAACAGTTCAGGAACAGCAAGCCTGTAACTGAACTTTTTTAACTCTCAGAAAAGTGGGAAAAAAGCAAGATTTTTGGTTTTGTTTTTGTTTTTACAGAGATAGCAGAGGTTCACAAGTAATATCAAGTTATAACAGTGCAGTAAATGACCCCACACAAGAGTGCTAGGTCAAGGACAGAAAATATGCAAGTTTTAAGAAAAACGATTTAAAATTAAGTGCAAACAGGAAATTCAGCAAACAGCTTTTGGTTGTGCTCTAAATACAGCTACTAATACAGAAATCAAGTTTAACAAGCCAGAAAATGCTCAAGCTAGGCAGCTATGCAGAAAAACTTAGCAAATAAACAGAGAAAAAATACTTAAAATCTCAAAAGTGGCTCCTTCTTCTCTCAGCGTTTTCCTCTTGGAGGGTGCTTCACCAACAGCCAACAAGCCTGAAAAGACGCTCAAACCACGAGGCAACTAGGTTTTAAGAGAGGAAGATGAAGGAGTTATGGAAATGACCCCTAGTGGCCAATAAAACTACAGTTTCAAGTCAGTAACCACCTCTCCGGGGGGCAGGGAAGCTGCTCAATGTTAGTCACTGCCACTGATGAACACAGAGACCCTCCTTCAGCCCAAGCAAAAATGGCCTCACAGAAACTTTCAAACAGTTCAGGAACAGCAAGCCTGTAACTGAACTTTTTTAACTCTCAGAAAAGTGGGAAAAAAGCAAGATTTTTTTTTTTTGTTTTTGTTTTTTTGAGTTCCAGCTGCTGTAAAATACCTCAAGTTGTGCAAGTAGCCAGCATACTTATTAAACAATTGCACATTCCCTTTAATCTTGTCTTTTTAAGGTGAGTCTTCAGCAATATTTTCTGCTTATACAGCTACAACAGCTCTATTCATTTTCAGTTAAAGTTAGGCCGAAACTAAGTTCATCATGGTAAAAAAGCAGAAGTGAACTATGCCACAACAAATACACATGCACTTCTAGATTATACTGTAATAAAACCAAATGTATGTTATAATTGGTAATGCTCATTGACACAGACAAGAAAGATGGAATGCATATATGGCAAACTAAACAAATGGCAATCAAGTAAATCACTGAAAATTTCATATTTGGGTGCCAATTCAGTTAAAGTCAAGAAGTGAAAATATAAAGTGCATTTTGGCATATACAGCAGATCAAAGCATCACAACAGACTAATGAGCTAGAAAAGTGATTTGCAGGCTACAGTAACCACTCGCCTATGATCACTTGCTTGCACTAAATGACAACACATTTATTAACCAATTATAATAGCTGAGCAGCCTGTAGATATGTAGCTATGCTGGCAGTAAAACAAAATAACCTATATGAAGCATAATATACACACACACAGGTGCACATACACAGTTCAGAGGAGGTCTGCAGAAACTGAGTAAAGACAATGTAAAAATATCATCTTGTAGTTATTAATGACAAATGGCATGATGACATGACATAAGAAAGTAAAGAACAGGACTTAAATAATCGTAGCACTAGCATTTAACAGGGGTTATGTTATGCATTACAAATCGGTTTTAAAAAAGTTGCATAAAGTAGGTCATTCCATATGGCGAGAGCCCCCCCTGAATGTGAAGTTCCTATTTCATGGAAAGAATGGTGAAAGGCTGGACCAGCCTCCCCAAGCTACAGTGAGCTTTAACATTACATTCCTGTAAACTTGAACACATACAGACCATGAACTCCAGTTAAACTACAAAGGCTTAGTTATGGTATACTATAGTTGTAGAACCAGTTTGGAGGTGGAGTTGTCATCCTTGGGTATCAGAATCAGAATACAAATTAAGGTAAAATAAATTAGTCTTTGGAGAACAAGATCATCAAGAAGTAGGTAGACTGTTTATGTCTTAAAAATGATTGTCTATTTCGATGCGGCACATCCAAGTATGCAGAAGCTAATTGTAATTGCCGCAATAATGTTAGCAACTGTGGCCATAATCACATATGTTATTAAGTTATAAACACATGCTTATTATTTCAGTTAGATACATTGAGTTGGTCTGCCTAAAAATATAACAAATGTAAAAAGTTTTGAGAACCAAATGACAAACAGAGTAACTATATGGCTATACAAGTCTGTTAATTGTACATACCAATAAAAGGCCAAAACTATACAAGCATATGAAACAAGAGAGCACTTTTCTCACCAGAATATGGTATGGCGTCATCTCTGAAATGTGTTTCGCTGGTGATATTGGCTGGGGAATAGACCATTACCATTGTTTTCATACACTTCATTATTATGTACAATAGTCTAAACTTTGTTGAGGGACTATACATCCTGGGTCAAAGACAGTCCCTATCCTTAAGAATAATAAAAAATATTTTTGCATCAGATATAAAGAAAGTCAAGGTTATTACTGTACTCTGCATGCTTAGCAGAAGCTCCACATAACTAGCAGTGTCCCACAACCAGGAACAGACAGTTTGCTGTGCTTAGTTGTCCAGGCCTTTCATCAACTATCTGCACTCAAATACACTAATGCTTCTTCCTCCTTCACTTCTATCTTTGCATATTATAGAATGTGCTGCTAACCAAAAATAAATAGGAATGCACTCTGGAAACTTAGTGAAGCAAAAAGAACAAATGATAAGAAGCTGGATTTACATTTCATTAATGCAATGCACATTTACAAGCACATTCCTTAGCATGCATCCTTTAACATGGATACTTGCTTGGTAAGTCATGCTGTTTGAAGGAATACATCATCCTTACATATATTGCCATGTTTCATTTAGCAGAACGAACTCTGGAGGCTACACTTACAATATTTATGACTTCAACAGCAAATAAGACATAGCACTAAATCCAAAAGGAAAGGAAAAAATGCATAGCAAAAATGTCTGAATATTAATTTTTTGGAAAATAACCATGTAAAACATATACTAATTCTATATTTACTTCTCAGTGAGATTATAAATGTTAACAGAGTTCTTTATTAAAGCCAGAAATATAAAAGAAAATGCAAGATTAAATGTCTGATTAACATTAAGATATAGTAATGGGAATGGCAGATTTTGTAGGTGAAGGTTGCTAAAACTGCATAGGATCTGAACAAGTAGCTGTGAGAGAAAATACTAAGTCACAATCTATATACGCCAGTTTCCCTGCCGTTTAGCTTACCCGGGCCTTCCTACTTACCTGATATACTTCTGCACCTTCACTCTGTTCTTCTTCTTCTAACTTCTTTCTTCTACTACTTCTTTCTTCAGTTCTTCTTCTGTTCTTCTGAGCCACCCAAAAAAAAAATAAATAAAAATCCAATGGCAAGTATTGCCAAGTACAAAGGTTCGGTAAATCCTTCCCGTGTGACCAAGTACTGACTCAGTCACGAATCAACCCACAACTGACTTACTGTTTGGTTCTCGCTCTTTTCCCAGCACATAAAGCCCGGGAAGAGAGCGCCAACCAATCAGCAGCATTTGCCCAGCAAGCACGTCATAACGTGCCTGCGGACGTCGCAGTCCGAGCCCCTTCCATATCTATGCGGTTTGTGTCTCAACTGCATAGACTTCTGGGAAGTTCTGGGCATCACAATGATGCCTTCTTTGCTCCTCCGGGCTGCAATGAAAACATTGCAGCAAGAATTTAGAAAAAAAAAAAAAACCGCTGTTGCGATTGATGTGTGCAATGTGCATGAGCGTAATTTCGAGTCGCGGACTCAAAATTTAAAGTACAAAAACAGATTTTTTTTTTTTTACATAAAAAAAAAAACAAAATAAACTACTCAGCTGTCTAGCTGAGTGGTCTGCAGTCCAGCAGCCCGATGCCACGAGCCGCCCCTGGCTCATCTCTCTCCTCAGTGAAAATGTTCAAAAAACAACTCAGACAACACCTTTGTAACCACTGGTTATGCCCATGTTGTAACCCAGACTAATCTTACCACCACTTTCTTTGTAGCCTTCCCACATTACCATTTGCAATTGGATTCCTACTCTGTCTATACCTCAGACAGTAGTCTCACCTTTACTTTTTTAGTCTTTATAACAGTTGCATTCACATAATCCTTTTCTAATTGTGTACTTGCTTAGCTAGCAGCAGTAATCTATTTATCACATAAAAACATCCATATAAACGGTCTTTATACTTCCTACTACATGCTTCCCTTAAGTTGCTATACTACTATAGGATAAATGGTATAACTCTCTGCTAAATACTGCTCCTTGAGCTGTTACATTTATTTGTATATTTTTCTTCACCTCTCTTTCTTATTTGTGTGCCACTTTATCTTCTGCTCCTTTAATAATAATATTTGTCTATATAACGTGTATTCTTCAGCTTAAAATAGTACTGTACCTTAAATTGTTACATAATTATTTATCTGTACCTGAAGTTGTAAGTTTTGCTTATGTGGAGCTTTTCTCCCCTGGCCTCTACTGAAAATGGACATATATCCAGTTAGACTAGCCCGGTCAACAAATGTAAAATAAATAAATAAAAATAAATTATTAAAGGGCTTCCTTACTGCTGCCATTTTCTGGTTCCAGCCTTGGCTATTAGACAGTTAGCATAAACTGAGAACACTTCTCACTTCTCATGTTATAGGGTATTCCCTTTAGATAATTTGAGTTTGACATTCATCAGTACAGTAGGAGGTATGATCAGATCCTGTTGAACTTTGGGCCTGCCACCATTTTCACATACTTAGTGGCTTGTCTTTGCATGAGGGTGCTTAAGTGGATAGTGAGCTATTAATGGTTTTCGTGTCATCATGCTCTTATGGATTTTTTCTTGGAGTCAGAATCAGTCACCAGGTTCCAGAGTGGTGGACTTTTCCTATCACTCTAAATGGAGGGTTTGTCTTTCTACTTCCAAACCTGAAGCTGTCATAACCTCTTATGATGCAAGTTTCACAGGTGATTTGGGAAGCTCACTTGATGTTTTTACTGTTACTGGACATGTTGATTCCTTAAGAGGATGCATGTAGATTTCCTTGAGCTTATAGCTGTGCTACTCACTATTCAAACTTTGGAAAGGGAGTTGAGATTAGCTTCTTGACAAGTCAGTCAACTATATTGCACTATTTTACATACGTAAACTGAACAGACATTTGATTCCTGTTGCACAGAAGAGATGCAGGTCTGTTTGTCTCCAACCTGGACATCACTTTACAGTCATTCACATCTTAAGGATAGTAAATGCGATTAGTGTACTCTGTAAGCCCAGTCCTCTATTCATAAAAAACTCAATGATCAATTGGGCGTGACCATTAAATAGGGCTATTACATGTCAGTGTCCTACATTTTTTCTTTTACTTTCCCATTAAATGTGATCCAGCGTTTCTTGACTTCCCTGATGTGATCTAAAAATAATATCACATTCTGATTCATAACCCTAAAGCTTTTCTCCTTTTTATGTCATCCAACACCATTTCCAACTCTTCCTCACCATTCTACTAATTGTAGCACACCCTACCCATTGTACTCATTGCATGATTAAGGGAATATTTATATTTTCTGCTAGAGTAACTTTTTCTTTTGCAAATTCCTCTAACCTCTCCCAGAAGTTCAATATTTCCCTGAGACTTTTTCTAGGCAACAGATAATTTTGTACCTGATTATTTAGGTTGTAAGGTTCAGTCCACCCAAAAAGTGTCCTTCCAAGTCTGCCAGTGTCCCATCTATAAGACATGCTAACCTCTCCCACCCCAGAATAACCAGCCACTTGGTCACACATTTCGTGTGCAGCTATACCCTAACAGTTTCCAGTCAAAATGGTATGTTCTCACACTCATCCTTTTGTCAGATATGTGTCCTGCTAAAACATCATGCCTTTTAATTTCTTAAGTTTGAATGATTCTGTATCCTTAAACAGTATTTTAAAGTTACGAGCAGCTAAGCTCTAAATTTAATTTGTTAGTTTTATGATGTCTATTCTTGTTTACTTAAAGACTTAATTCACTCATTTTATTTTATTTTTTATTATTTTTATTTAAACTGGATATATGGAACTCTATAATAAATATCATCATTATTTTTAATGATGTGGCAGTTGTATAACATTTTTTGTTTTTTATTAAATATTTAAGACATAATAATTAAAGAATGTTAATAATTGAATGGATCTGATCATGTAGCCTTAACCCATTTTGTAGTTAAATAAGTTATGTATTATTTTGTGTGTTCTGATGTAGTCTAATGTGATGAAAGCGCTTAACCTATCATAGCTTATCTCATTAAACTTTTTATTTTATTTATTCTTAGCTCATGTGGTGTGGACTTGCCGGTCAGCCTATTGTATTCTTTATAATGTCAGACGGAGGTAGTTTTTTTTTTATTTATCATTTGATACCAAAAAAAAGTGATGTTTTAAATCCAGCATTTTGAAGAAATTTAGAGCATTTATACAATCTGCGTTGAAGGCTGTAGGAAATATTGTAAAGAACAGTAATATGGGAGTGCAAAAGCACAGATAGCGGAAACCACCGATTTGGTCAAGACAGCTTTAATATTCCACCATTAAGCACACCAAAACCACACTGTCATTAATGCTTTTTTAAAAAAAACCACATGCGTTTTCGTCCTAATCACTGGACTTCATCAGATGTTAACTAAGCATACACAAATCACTTTTATACATTAATTTAAAACCACAAACCAATAAAAACCTACAATTAATTTCAAATGCACTAATCAAATATACCTTTGGGCTCATTAATATTCACAAGTATTGTGTCATTTCCATTTAAAATTTAACATTTTAGTAAAGAATAAACAAGCATAAATTAATACATACTTATAAAAACAATTTCATAAATATCTTATAAAGCTTCATTTTTTAAAAAATAAATATGTATTCATATTCTGTATACATTATTTTAAAAAACTTTTTAAATAAATAATTATTAGAAAAAACTTATTATATAAAAGGAAGAACTTTATAACCAGACAGCACCTCCTAGTGTTAAATTTAAATATTACACTGACCCTCATAATTTAGCTGCCTTTAATTTTAAAAGTGGTAGTATGGATACATATTCATTTAAACCTGGGGTTTTACTTGCTTCCAACATTACTTGCCACCATAATTCCCTATAACCTATAGTGTCCTCCCAAGGGCCCCCTCTAATACCACTTTTAATATGCTCTATTACAAAGAAGTAGAATTTACTATCTTTACATACCTTAGAATGCTTAAACAAAGCATTTTTTTCTTTCTCTTTCATTATATCATAAGTGTGTTCATAAATTCTTCTCTTAAGGGTTCTTTCTGTCTTACCTATATAAAAGGAGTTACACTTTTCACAGGTGACAAGATATACTAAACCCTTGGATTCACAATTATAAAAACCTTTGCTAATGATCCATCTTTCCCTACTTTCTACATATATTTTTTCTTTATTAACAATATAGTCACATTGATTACACTTCCCACATTTGTAGGTACCAGTTTTTCTGGTATTATTAATATTACTAACCTTATTATGATCATTCTTCTTGTGTTCCAAAATGTCCTTAATGCTGTTAGAATTTCTAAATACAACCTTGGGTGTGCCTGTAGGAATTCCCTTCAAATCAGTAAATGCCATAAATCTTTCCCATTCCTTCTGAAAAATTAATCTAGTATTATGATTTAAGGCATTATATTCTACAATAAGGGCATGTTGATATTCCCCATTAATGTTCATTCCTTTCATTCCTATTGCTTGGTTACTATTAATTTCCTTTACTCCTAGAATAGGCTTAAATTTATCTACTCTACCTATTTCCACTTCAGACCTAATATTTTTAATAAAATCCTTTGGATATCCCCTTTCTAGAAACATACATTCCAACAATTCACACTCCATAATAAAATCATTAAAATTACTTGTCATACGTGACCCCCTAGCAAATTGTCCTTTTACTATATTTTTCTTGCAATGTACTGGATGTGCACTATCATAGTGCAAAAATAAATTAAAATAGGTTGATTTCCTGTATACCTTAGTTTCAAATGAATTATTCCATTTATATACTTCTATATCCAAGTATTGTAAACTTATTTCAGAAGTCTTATAAGTAAATCTAAGGAAATCTGTGGTCCCATTAATATATATCATAAATGTATCTAACTTTTCAACCCCCTCTATCCAAAAAAAACACTATATCATCAAGGAACCTCCGATAAAGACTCCAAGTATTAAAATTTGAATTAAGAATAAATGTTTCTTCCCAGTTAGCCAAAACTAGGTTTGCAAAGGTAGGTGCACAGACTGCACCCATAGCCACACCTTGAATTTGTTGAAAAAATTCTCCATTGAATAATAAAAAAAATATTATTCAGAACCATTTCCATCAAACCTGTGCACACTACCTTTTCTATATGAGTCAACATTCTGTCTTGAAACACTTCATCCTCAAACATTCTCATACCAACTGTATAGGGTATTGATGAGAAGAGATCCACAATATCTATTGTAACAAATAATAAATCCTTAGCATATAATTCCGGTTTAATTACCCTTAATAAGTACCATGAATCTTTTAAAATTACTTTTTTATCAACCCATATATGCTTGGCTTTTATATCTATATATTTAGCCAACGGTAATGTTTTCGAACCATCCGGCGAGACTATAGGTCTCAGTGTGGGGGGGGGGGTCTACCACATCTTTATGTACCTTTGGGATACCATAAATTACAGGTATCTTTGGTTTATCCACCTTCAAATAAGAAAGCATTTTTCCATCTATACTCCCATCATTTAACATTGCCTCTAATTCTATATCAATTCTCTTATAAGCTAAATTTATTTCATTTTTAGAGACAACAGAGTATTTATTTTTATCTCTGAGTATTTGATTCATTTTTCCCTCATATATAATGATATCCATAATAACAACCCCCCACCCTTATCTGGTTTAATTATTCTCCCATTATAGTTATGTTTTAATTCATTCAGGATCTTATTTTCTACTTCACTAAGGTTTGTTTTACATCTAGTTCTCCTTTGTACCTTCCTTACTTCATTTTCCATAACACCTTCTAAATTTTTAAGTTGAGGATGAATAGGGGGGTTAAACGTAGATTTCTTTGCTAACATTTGATTAGAACCCACCATGTTGTACTTGTCATTCTTATGAAATAACAAATCCATATTAATTTTCCTTAAAAATAATTTTATGTCAAGGAGTGTTGTAGTCAAATCCCCTTTGACTTTGGGAATAAATTTAAAACCTTTTCCTAACAAACTAAAATGTTCCTTTTCAAGTGGAACATTACTATAATTATAAATAGTAAATCCATTAAAAATATTTTTACATCCTTCTTCAACTGTATCTTGTCCAATTGTGTCAATCTCGGGGTCAGGGGTATGTCCATCTAATATCCCCCCCCCCCATTCGAAAATTTCCATTCTGAGGTCTCTGAAAAACAGGGGGTCTATACTCCCTATCTAAGGGGGGAAATTCATTATCATAATCATATTCACTCCATCCCTCTCCTGTTTGATAATGCTCCAAATTATGTCCCTGCTTATATATTTTCTTGTTATTTTTACTATAATTATTATTATTACTGTATGAATATGATGATGTGGGGGGGCTTTGGGTAACTCACATTATTTTCATAATCTTGTATATCACGTTTTAGTTTCTCCATCTTCCTATCTATTAAGCCCTTACATTTGTCATCAATTTCACCCCTTACCTTAAAATATTTTTCTCTTTCCTCATTTAATCCAAAAAATAGGTCCTCTATAATGTCAGACGGAGGTAGTCTTTTTTTTTCATTTATCATTTGATACCAAAAAAAAGTGATGTTTTAAATCCAGCATTTTGAAGAAATTTAGAGCATTCATACAATCTGCGTTGAAGGCTGCAGGAAATATTGTAAAGAACCAATCTTTCAAATCTGTTTTTGTAATAAAGTTTCTAAATATAATTAAAACATTGTTTGTATAGCACAAATCAGATGGCTTATTAATGTTTCAAGTAACATATTATTTTAGTAACCCTTTAACTTTATTGCCTAAAAATCTGAGTATGTTGTCTTGTTATATTATTATTACTATTTAACTAAATCTCATGAAGTTTTTTTTCCATTTGCTAAAATAATTAGGATTACCTTACTTGGATAGAAGGACATTTCTCTGTTCACCTGTGAGAGAGGGGAGCTTTGACCAGCCTATCTGTCCCTGGAGGAGTGGTTCCAGCCCAGATGTTAGTAGTTTATTGGCCATTTTGGACTAATATCTCTCTCTTTCATTTCCCTGCTATAAAAAACATGTTTGCACGGTTTTGCACGCCAGGCAGCGCCGGTTAGCTAGGGTTAAATTATTCCTGGCTCCACTAAGTCTCCTCTTCAGTTTTTCCCTTGAAACTAGTCTAACTTTCAACCTAAGCACTCAAAAAGCATCCTATAGCCCAGCACTTGCTCAGACCTAATAGGAAGCACTAATATACCCTGACACTTGATTGCCCAGCAGGGCAAGGCTGTTTTTTCACCCCTCACCAACCAAGCGACTAAGCAGCTCACCCTACTATTCAGGCATGACCAAAGGGCAATTTCAGGTGTACTCTTCAGTCCAGCTGGTGAATCTGGGTATCCTGAGGCAATGTTACAACTGCCTCATGTACACAAACAACCCTGTCGTCCTACCACAAAACACTAACATATGCGAGAGATGCAATTATACAGCCAAACTGGAGGCTAAGCTGTCTCCACCCAAGACTGGAACCGACAGTCAAGAGGAGAAGGTTAACACTTGCACCACACCTCCAGCCACACATAGACCTACTAAACCAGCACTGGCAAAAAATATACATAAATACACAAAATCGTACCCGGATGCTCTAAATAAAAACCTGCAAAAGCATCAGAGACCTCCAAAGCAGACACCCAAACAACCTGCATCTCCCGTCACAAACCAGACAACACATTAAACACAAAATCAGTGTGCCGCACAATCACAGTCCTTAAGGCAAAATAACATACCTAACACACTAGTAATAGGTGATTCTATAGTCTGGTACACTGACGTCCCACTCACTAGGCTGGACAAGCAGAAGGTTACTGTTAGCTGCCTGTCGGGAGCCAGAATCCGCCACATAACACAAGCACTCAAGTCACTCCAGAACAAGTACAAATATGAGTCTGTCATTGTTCATGTTGGTGTGAATGACCTGAGATGTACCTCCCTGGACTACATGAAAAGAGACATGGAAGAACTCTCTGATCATGGAGCCCAGGCTGGTATGACCCTGACCCTGAGTAGCATCCTGCCCTCACCAAGAATGATACCTCAGTATAAAGAAAAAATTATCAATTTCAACAATTGGCTAAGCTTCTGGTGTCATTCAAAGGGGATCCAGTGTCTGTCAGCCTGGGACAACATGCTCGACAAGCCGCGTTGCTTAGCAAGAGATGGCTTGCACCTGTTACCCCTAGGCTTTCGAATACTGGTCAAGGCTATTGCTGCCCCCATAGTGCCTTTATTAGGCAAAGCTCAAAAGTCAAATCCACCTCCGTAAACAGCACAATTAACAAAAAACTGAGGATTATGCTACTCAACGCCAGGAGTTTAAATCTCAAAATGCATGCGCTCGAAACACTCCTCAGTATGGAGAACGTCGACATCTGTGCAGTAACTGAAATCTGGTTCAAGGCTCTAGAGTACACCCCAGCACTACCGGGCTAAAACTCATACCACACGTTTCAGCCACAGAACACGGAACGAAACACAAAAGGAGGGGTGTACCCATATTCATCAAGGATACCTACACCTCCAGGTTAGTGGTGCAGCATGATACCTCTGAGGTCATCCAGGTGCAACTAACATCGGGCAAATCTGCAATGCAAATTGTGGCCTGCTATAGATCACCCTCCATGACCCAGGACCACCACTCCACCTTTCTGGAGACACTGGCAAACATGAAGGTCCTACCGAACACCCTGATATTGGGCAATTTCAATTACCCTACCATTAAATGGGAAAACTACTCGAGTACAATGGGTGACAGGAGTTCTACACCAGAGGCCAACCCGTCACTGGTTAGATCAGACCATAAACTAATCACTCTGGATGTCCACACCTCACCACCACTGCCAACTAAGGAAACCACAGTAAAAAACTTTCCTAAAGCAAACTTCACCTTACTTAAGACAGAGGCGGTAAGTTTCAGAGCCCCACGCTAAAGGATAACGCTTCTCAAGATGCAGAAACCTTTACAAATGTACTCTATGAGCACCTACAAGGATGCATGGATCATGCCATCCCTAGCAAAACCAAGACTCACTCCTCTAAGAGAAGGAAACCAGTCTGGTGGACCCCTGCCATAAACAGGCTGTACAACAGAGGGAGGAAACTAGTTCAGAAAAAAAGCAAATTCCAAGAAGGAAAGACATCCCTGATCAGTATCCGTAAGAAACTAAGGTCCCTCATAAAATCATCCAAGGCTAACTTCGAAAGAAAAATAGCCAAGGATTCAAAAGATAACCATAAAGCCTTCTTTAGCTATGTTAAGAATCTAAGTGGCAACTCGCAGATATGCACTGAACTAGTGCAAAATAGCACAAAATATACTGAACCTACTGATATTGTCAACATCCTGGCAGATAGGTTCAGTGCAAACGTCACCCCCCCTGTCACCCCCAAAAGGGCCCACAACAATACCGGAAAAGTGTAGGGGTCCAGGGAAGTAAATAGTGTGGGAAGAAATAGCCAGGAAATTGTTATGGCTAGGCTTGTATAGGCCCTAGGGCTGATGGCCTAGTACCAACCTATGAACCTATGTGTAGTGTCCTGGAAATCAGACACACAAGTGAAAATAGCCCTTTCAAAAGCCAAAAACACAGCGTCAATGGGGCCAGATGGTGTCCCAGGCTGTGTCTTGCACGAACTACAGAACGAACTAACCCCCTATCTAAACACGCTGTTTAACGTCAGCCTCTCCACAGGCTACATGCCCATAGAATGGGGCACAGCAACAGTTATTCCATTCCACAAAGGAGGGGCCACAACTGACCCTGGTAGCTATCGCCCCATAAGCCTTACTAGCCTGGTCTGCAAGGCTATGGAGCACATCATCATGGAACTCATTAACAAAGACATTGGGAACCACCAAACACTTGACCCGACCCAGTTCGGCTTTGTTAAGGGCAGAGCATGCCTACTAAACTTGGTTGACTTCTTTGAGACAGTCAGCAAGGCCATAGACGAGGGAAAGATTGTTCACACAGCCTAGCTTGACCTCGCCAAGGCTTTCGACACCATTCCCCACTCGGTTATTACAGAAAAACTCACCAGCCTGAAAATAAACCCCTACGTCACGAGATGGGTTGCCAACTGACTTACAGACAGAACTCACACGGTAAGAATAACAGGCTCCAGGTCTGACTCTAAACCAGTCACAAGTGGTGTCCCGCAAGGCTCGGTCCTGGGACCCCTACTGTTAGGCATATACTTCTCAGAAGTACAGGCAAACACCGGAGGACTATGGCTAACCAAGTTCGCCGATGACTGCAAACTGGGAGCCATAATTGACTCTCTGGCTGACACAGACATCCTCCAAAAGGGCCTTACTGAGACGGACACCTGGTGTCAAAGTCATGGCCTCAATTTAAATGCCAAAAAATGCATAGTCATCCTCTTTGGGAAAAACAAAACACCCACGAATTACCACATAGGTGGCAGCCTCCTTAATACGGAAAAGGTAATAAGAGATCTCGGGACCCAGGTAGATAGTAGTCTCTCCTTTGACAATCAAATTGCCAACGTAGCTAGGAAATCCTTCTATGTTGCCCATCTAAATACTAAAAGGTTCGCATCTAGAAATAAAGAGGTTATAGTGCCCCTCTACTCGTCACTCATCAGACTCATCATAGAGTACAATGTCCCGTTTGGGATGTACCTCACAAGACACTTCCAACAGCTGGAGAGACCACAAACGTACCTCACCAAGAGGATTATTGGCCTATGCAGCCCCACTGAAAAAACTCTGGCTGTACTCAGTGGCATATCGTTTACTCAGAGGTGATCTCTGCCTGACTTACAAAGCCATGTCCAACTCAGAATTGATGGACATGCTCCACCTAAAGAAATTCAAGTCACTGCGAACCACGCACTCTAGTGAGCTAAACCTCGCCACAACAATAAATAGAACATGCTAGAGGGATAGATTCCTGTCACAGAGACTCCCCATGCTTTGGAACAAAATTCCAAACTACATTAGGCAGAGCCCCTCACTAACACTCTTCAAGAGAAACCTTGACGAGTGAATGGGTAACAAAAAATATACCCCTGGGATCACTTCATTGGCTCTGCTTAACAGAGGATCAGTTAATTAATTAATGATGCGGCGAAAGCCAACACACACTGGCTAGGCTTATAAATGCCCTTGGGCAGATAGCCTAGTACCTTCCTATGAACCTATTTAACCATAATGCTATTAGTTTTGGTGACAGAATATGTAGCACATAATTATATTCTGGGAAATCGCACTCCACCATTTATCCATTCTCTCATATGATGACCCAATCTCAATCTGGGTTTCACTGATGACCAAAGATATTTTAAAAGTTGACCATTAAATTGTTTAATAGACTCTTTAAAAGGTAAAAGAGAAGTTGATTGAATAGTATGTAATACTTTTGGTAAGATAATAATCTTAATGTTTATCTTCCATTGAAAAAATGTGTTATTCAATTTGTTTATTAGAAACTTAATAGAGTCCAAAATATTGTTAGAATCAATGTTATTTCATTACAGTTATGCGACAATGTAATCCCAAAGTATTTGCTTTTTACCAATTAAATTCATTAAAACTTTTTTGATTCATTTGATTATTAATTAATAGAATATTTGTTTTACTGCTATTAAATCTTTATCCTGGTATAGATTAAAAAATAGTGATTTAATTAAAGGAGCAAGAGATATACCAATATTAGCAGTTGTCAGTAGAATATTATCTGAAAAAAGCTGAATTTTAGAAGGCTAATGATAATTAATTTTAATCCCCTTTATTTCTAAATCTGATCTTATAAAAATAGAAAATGGTTCAATCACCAAAGCAAATAATAAGGGAGGCCTTATTAAACTTAACCTTAAACAACCTTGTTTTACTACCTTTACACATTTTAACTGGTTGAGAACAAATTAACCCAGTTTAATAAAAACAGAGGAATTCTGATAAAAATAATAAATTGAATGACATCAGAAGAATTATACATTTCTAATACAGAAGATAAATAAAACCAATCACCAGAATGAAATGTTTTATTTAGATCTAAACTATTGGTAACTCTTTTCTCATGCTATTAGAATAATCAGTGTAATTATTCTTTTAATTTTATCATATTGTCTATTTATTATAAAACATGTTTGATCCTCATTCATTAACAAAGAAAGAATATGTTAATTTCTGTTAGCATAAGTAGACCTAAAGAGTTTGTAATTTGTGTTTACCAAAGATATAGGTCTATAAACAGAACATAATGACAAATCTTTATCTTGCTTTAAAATAGGAGAAATGGACATATATTTCCAAGTGGGAGGAATATCTGATAATTTTTTGACTAGAATAAAATTCTCATCATAAAATAACCAATGCCTAATTCAGTAATAATTTATATAATTCAGGTATAATTCCATACTTGCCTAGAGTTTTATTATCCTTTAACTTTTTATTTGTTCTTTTAATTTTATTGTTATAATGGATTTCTCTGTTTTCTTTATTTGTTCCTGAGTTTTTATGCATGTTATTTCTTAAGAATGTTCTATTTATTTTGTATCATAATATTATATGAATTATGTTTGCTGTAGTAATTCCTAAAACTATCCAAAATACCTGTAGCATTTTATTACTACCCAGCACAGTGATTTCTTTATATGAGTAGATTTTTTTTATTTTTATTCATTCATTCGTTCATTGATCCTATAGCTAATTTATGCCTACCTTTAGGATATAAAGAATAGGGTTGTAATTTTGTTCATAGGTTCATAGGCATAGGTACTAGGCTATCGGCCCATGGGCCTAAGTAAGCCTAACCAACAAGGTTCCCTGGCTTATGCCACCCAAGAAAGTTAATTTCTTGTGCCCCTGTTGAGCAGAGCCACAGAAGTGATCCCCAGGGTGTATTTCCCATCCACTCATCAAGATTTTTCTTGAAGAGTGCTAATGAAGAACTTTGCTTGATGTGAAGCTTGTTCCAGAGTATAGGAAGTTTCTGGGACAGGAATCTATCCCTCCAGAATGTTCTGTTTATTGTGGTGACAAGGTTTAGGTCCCTCGAGCGTGTAGCTCGGAGGGATTGGGATTTTTTTATTTAGGTGTAGCATGTCCAACAGCTCTGGGTTTAACATAGCTTTATATGTTAGGCAGAGATTTCCTCGGAATAGGCGATATGCTACATAGTAAAGCTGGAGTTTTTTGAGACGGTCAGTGTAGGCCTTCTGTTTGAGGCCAGTAATCCTTTTTATGAGGTACTTCTGTGGCCTTTCCAGCTGCTACAGATGTCTTGTGAGGTACATTCCAAAAGGGGTGTTGTACTCTATAATGGGTCTAATGAGTGCAGAGTAGAGGGGAACAATGACCTCTGTTTTCCTGGATGAGAACCCTTTTGTAATGAGGTGTGCCACAGAAGGATTTCCCGACTACTGTGGTGATGTGATTATCAAAGGAGAGACCACTGTCCACCTGGGTCCCAAGGTCTCTTATTACACATTTGGTGTTAAGTAGACTGCCGTTTATGTGGTAGTTCATGGGTACAGAGTTTTTACCAAAGGGGATGACAATGCACTTTTTGGCACTGTGCTTGAGGCCATGCCTCTGACACCAGGCATCTGTCTCAGTGAGGCCCTTCTGAAGGATATCGGCATCATTTGGGGACTTGACTGTGGCTCCTAGTTTGCAGTCATCTGTGAACTTCGTCAGCCAGAGGCCTTCTGTGTTGGCCTGTACTTCAGAGAAGTAGATACCAAACAGGAGAGGTCCCAGGACTGAACCCTGTGGTACTCCACTTGTCACTGGTTTGAAGTCAGATTTGGAGTCTGCAACTTTTGCATTGTGGGTTTTGTCAGTGAGCCACTTGGCAACCCATCTTGTGACGTAGGGATTTATACCTAGGTTAGTGAGTTTAGCTATAATTCCAGAATGGGGGATGGTGTTGAAAGCCTTGGCGAGGTCAAAATAGGCTGTGTGAACCACCTTACCCTCGTCTATGGCTTTGGTGACTGCCTCAGGTTCAGAAGGCATGATATGCCTTTCACAAACCCAAACTGTTTGGGTCCAGAGTTTGGAGGTTACCAATGCCTTTGTTTATGAGTTCCATGATGATACGTTCCATGGCCTTGCAGACCAGGCTCATCAGGCTAATAGGGCAATAGTTCCCAGGATCAGTGGTGGCTTTCCCTTTCTGGAGTGGGATAACTGTTGCTGTGCGCCATTCAATGGGCACAAAGCCTGATGTGAGACTATGATTCAACATGGTGCTTAGGTGGGGAGCCAGTTTGTTCTGAAGTTCGTGTAAAACGCAGCCTGGGATGTTGTCTGGTCCCATGGATGCTGTGTTTTTGGTTTTAGAAAGTGCAGCTTTTACCTGCATAGATGTAATTACAGGGACTCTACATTCTTCCTGTATAGATATAGGCCCTTTAGGGGGTGAGAGGGAGGTAAAGTTAGCACTGAACCTATCTGCCAGGATGTTGGCAATATCAGTTGGTTCTGTAATTTTCTTGCCATTGTGCTGTAACTCAGAGCAGATCTGGGTGTTGCCATTGAGATTCTTGACATAGCTATAGAATGCTTTGTGATTGCCCTTAGCATCAGTGGCGATTTTGTTTTCGTAGCTAACTTTGGAGGGTCTTATAAGGGATCTCAGCTTCTTACTGAGGCTGACCAAGGAGCTCCTCCACTCATGGGATTTTACTCTCTTTTGCAAAAGTTTCTTCCTTCTGTTGTAGAGTTTTTCATGGCAGGGGGCCACCAGATTGGCTTCCTTTTTTTGGAGGATAGCGTCTTGGTTCTGTTTGGGATAGTACAATCCATGCACTCGTGTAAGTGCTTATAGAGTGCATTTGTGTAGGATTCAGCAGTCGTAACTGTATTGTCTATCTGCATGGGTGTCATGAAGTTCAACACTTCTGTCTTAAGAAGCATGAAGCTGGCTTTGGAGAAATTTTTTACCGTGGTTTCCTTAATGGTTGGTGGGGGTGGGATGTGGATATCTAGGGTGATTAGCTTATGGTCGGATCTGACAAACTAGGAGTTGACTTCAGGTGTGGAACACTGGTCACTCATGTTGGTAGTGACTAGGTCTAGGATATTGTTGCCCCTAGTGGGGTTGTGGATAAGTTGATCCAGGGCATTGGACTTTATGAATTCCAGCAAGCGTTGAGCGGAGGAGTTGGTACATAAGTAGTTTTCCCAGTTAATGGTGGGGTAGTTGAAATAGCCCATTGTTAGGGTGTTTGGTTGAACCCTAATATTTTCCAGTATATCAAGAAAAGAGGAGTGGGAATTCTGGGGCATGGTGGGAGATCTGTAGCAAGCTACAATTTGGATTGCAGTTTTGCCCAGAGTTAGTTGCACTTGGATAACCTTGGTCGCATTATGCTGCGCAACTAGCTGCGCAACTAGCCTGGAGGTGTGGATATTCTTAATGAATATGGACACACCCCTGCCTTTGGTGTTCTGATCCAGGTTAGATGGCCGAAAAGTGTGGTATGAGTTATAGCCTGGTAATGCCGAGCCTTGAACCAGGTCTCAGTCACTGCACAGATATTGATGTTCTCCATTTTAAGAAGTGCCTTGAGTGAGAGCATTTTGAGATTTTGACTTCTACCATTGAGTAGCATTACCCTCAGTTTTTGCTTGCCTGTTCCTGTTACAGTGGTGAATTTGTCATTTGAACCTTGCCTAAAAAAGGCACTGTAGGGGCTGCAAGAGCCTTTAAAAAGGCACTGTAGGGGCGGCAAGAGCCTTAGCCAGTATCCGGAATCCCAGGGGCAACAGGTGCAGGCCATCTCTGGCAAAGCATCATGGTCTGTTGACCATGTCATCCTTTGCAGATAGATACTGGATGCCCTTAGAATGACACCCGAAGTTTAGTTCTTTCTAAACTAGTTGAAACTTCAAATTTTGTATGTAATTTAGTAGTCTTATTACCTTTTTGAATATATAGTTTCAGATTATCAGTTTTTAATTGTACATCTAATAATTCTTTATCCCAGTTCTTTTCTTTAATGTGCCACCCATTATTTTACCATATAAATAAGTCTTTAAAGAATGTCATAGTATCACATCTGAAACATTGCAGTTATTAATATTATCTTATACAAATTGTGGAATTTCCTCAAGAAACCATTTTTTAAAAAAATTCTTTAATTTTAATAATCTATGTAGATTGCCTATTGCAAGAGACATAATTTGTGGGTGTGACAATAATATATGTAATAGCAGCATTATCTGATAAGGGACAGGAGACCACTTTAACTTTCTCTAACCTAGAAACTAAATAATTTGATATAAAGACCCTATTTATTCTAGACTGAGTTCTGAACCTGTATGACTAATTAGTGCATCCAACCCAAACTTAATTAGCCTCACACTTTAACTTTAACCCCTCCACAAAGTATCCACACCCAGTTAACTCAGATTAACCCTACCAACCTAGTCGGGTCTAAATTCCATCAAATATAAACATAATGACACTGCAACACTTTACACTATGTACCATGCTAATTGCAACCTACCTTTGCATTACACAGCAAATCAAAATCAACAAAACACCATCATCCACTCTCCAAGTAACCCATTCATATCACCACCCCGTACCACTTTATCTAATATTATCATTTCATCACATCTCTGCAACAGCTCTAATACAGAACTCTTCTTACTTAAATATACACATTCACAAGTAACTCCAAACATATCACGTTAAGTATACTAGACTAGTCATCAAACTCACCCACCTCTTTCCTGGTCAGTTCAACTGAGATTAAACAAAGTAGTGACATGCACCCTAATCTAGGCCCTCAACCTGTATAACAAGCACCCTTCTCTTCTCACATCCCATTCCCTCCAAACATCACTCATCTCCCACATAGTAACTCCAATCTCCTAATCTTAAGCATGAACCTAAGAAGCATCCTAAATAAAATCCATGAATTACATGAAACTGTCACCCAGTATTCTCCAGAAATAGCAATCATAACAGAAACTCGGTTAAGCCACACATACAAGACAGTGAAATCCTAAACCCATGAGTGTAACATCCACAGACTTGACAGGACCTATAAAAGAGGTAGCAACACAGCCATAATTTACAAAGATAATCTCAAACTGGAACAAATTGAAAGCAACCTCCCAGACCCCAAGAATTCTGAAGTTTTAATCTCCCACCTCCACATAAACTATGATAAACATATCATTATCACAGCCATTTACATACCCCCTGGTAACAATCCAGCCACTATTGAAGGCTCCTTTGCTGGTGCTCTTCAGCATATAGTCAGGAAACCATAATAATGAGTGATTTCAGCTTAGATTGGTTAACCTGCTCTTCCAACAATGCCTCCAACTATGGTTGCTGTCAAATAATACAGTCCCCCACCAGGTTTGATAAACACAGTAAAAAACAATCAATACTAGACTGGACTCTCACAAATAAACCCTCCCTCTTTCATCAATCTGGCTGTCTTCTAGACAGCTTAAGTGATCACCTACCCACCTGCCTGCTGAGGCATCTCATATAACCTCCAAAAACATCATTTACAAACACATCCATAACAAAAGATATTTGTACCCTGAAGTCTTTAAATCCCTCCTTAACAATGTGACTGGTCCCTTCTAAAACACCTTCACCTAGACTCGGCTGTTCAATATTTCAATGAAAAATTCATCAGTATCCTAAACAATCTAGCCCCCATAAGAAAGAGCTGTGCTAAAACCAAACATATACTATGGCTCAGTAATGACCCAAAGAAGCCTAACAGACAGAGTCTAGTACCATTTTCTTTTTTTTAAACACCTGTATTGAATTATCACTTGTGACATAGGCAAATTTACATTTATATAAAAGTAATCAAAACTGTATTAACACTTTAAAATTAGCAAATGTTATGCTTTACATATATTGCTATAAATCATATAACCTAAGTAACATTATTAAAATTATTCAATTCCTGCCCATTTTTTTTAACAAGAAACATCTTTATTAAACCATAACTTATGACATAAGCTATCATACATTTATATAAATGAAAACAAACAACACAGACATAATCCTGGTTGCAAGAATTTTACATCGCAAACCATACCGACACACATTCTCAGTTGCAAGCATTGTTACATCACTTATAATCTACCCAGTCCTTTTCAGTCAAACATTACATAGCTCATTTAAGTCCTGCCTTCTTTTAAACTTCATTCCTGCCCTGGATCTATTGTTTCCACAGTTCCCATTTTTTCCTGTGTAGTTTGCTCCTACCTTTTTCTAAAGATCGCAATTCCATTTATTTTATCTTTATTACTTTATTTTATTTTATTCACTACTTATAATATAGTTGGTTTAGATTTTGATTTCCATTTTCTGGTAATTGCTTTTTGGCAGCCACCATGATAAGACACAGCAAGGCCATGTCTAGCATAACTCTCAATCTGGAAACATCAAAAATCTGGATAAAGCCCATGAAAAATAGGTACAAATCTGTACGCTGATTAACATAAAATTTGTTTACATAATTAAACAACCCCGCCCACTCCAATGGAATTGTGGGATACCGACTTTGAAATGCAAACTGAAGAACAGAACCAAAATATAGCACCAGAGCCCCCCTGCAGCCATTCCAATGTCCCATTACCTGGCTATTTCACCCCATTTACCATAAACACTAATGTGTGCATATTGCTTTACTTCTACAATGATTTGGATTTTAGTTTTTTACATTTTATAGCACAATGCGCAAACTCTAATAGATATCTGCTAAACAAAGCAATACTGTCTCGCAATGAAAATAGACTTGGCATTAAAACTTCTCTGCCCTTGAAACTCACATTCATTGAAACAGCATTGAAACCCACACCACATCCAAAGAAAATGCATCTGGCCAGTGGTGGATAAAGATTACCTTTGGGCTGTTTTCATATCAGAGGCCCCTTGTACACAAAACAAGAAACATACATGCGTTCTTTGACACACCTTCCTGACATTATTAAATGATATCCCTTGTATAATACAGCACACTTGTTAGACTTAAGTTAGAGCACATTTTAAATTTATTGTTTGAACATTTTTTCCAGTAGGCAATGAAGCAAAATGTATGCACCAGTAATGACAAAACTGCCCTATTCAGAACATCTCCATGATCTACTTCTACATACAGTGTGTGTATATATGTGTGTATATATATATATATATATATATATATATATATATATATATGGATCTACCTGACAACACCGACACGCCACAACACCGACAACAAAATCACCGACACCACATAACCGACATTTCACAAACACGAAACCTCACATGCCCGACACACCATAATCCCGACAATCAACAAACAAAACGAATCCCCTGTCCAAAAAGCACACACACAACACAAGCACACCAAAATCCTTACAAACCAACACTAAACCTCACATACACAACTACCTACAACCTTAACCCAAACCCTAACCCTAAGGTCCGCCACTATCGCACACTCACCTAACCCGCGCCCTAACCCTAACTCACTTAACCCGCCCCTAACCCACAGACTATCACAATCGCACACTTACCTAACCCGCGCCCTAACCCTAACTCACTTAACCCGCCCCTAACCCACAGACTATCACAATCGCACACTTACCTAACCCGCGCCCTAATTCTAACTCACTTAACCCGCCCCTAACCCACAGACTATCACAATCGCACACTTACCTTACTCGCACCCTAACGTCCATCACTACCGCATACTTACACAGCCTTTTCCCATGTCGGTGTTCTCAGCGTCGGGGTTTTGATCCGTCGGTCTTCTCACATTTCGATCTTCTGGCGTCGGTGTTCTCGTTGTCGGCGTTCTGACCTTTCGACGTTGTCAGATAGACCCATATATATATATATATATATATATATATATATATATATATGTACACACACACCCACACACATATATGTGTGTGTGTGTGTGTGTAGATATATATATATATATATATATATATATATATATATATACATACATACATAAACATACACACAGCATCAGAGTTCTGTAAGCCATAGACATGTTGCACAGCTTCTTGCACTTATTTTCAATTGGAGGGCAAAAGGCCAAAAAACAGGGACACATTTTAAACATTGCTTTTATAATTTTGGAAAGTTGCTTGCATAAAATTTTGTGATACCACCATGCATTTCACTGCCAAGTCTTGGACCCAGAACCCTGTACACTCTGGTCATAGTAACATACCACCAAGCTAAATCAGCAGTTGCCTGAAAGACAGGAAGACAAACTTAAATGGCTGTCATTTGGTGAATTCAGTTCCCACTTCTCATCATAGTTCTCAACCTCTTGGCTCAAAAATACAGAACAAAGCCATTAATGGGGGAATACAGCCCCATCACACACACAAATCCTGTGTTTCTTCTGCTAACGTGCATTTGCTGACCAGGCATGGCATGTACCTTAAAGTGCAATGGCAGAAAGTAAAAATCCTGTGTTCCTTGTGCTAAAGTGCATTTGCTGATCGGGCATGGCATGGCATGTACCTTAGTGTAACGGCAGACAGTAAAAATCCTGTGTTCCTTCTGATAAAGTGCATTTGCTGACCGGCCATGCAGTTAATACCGCAGAAGGTAAACACCATTTGCTAAAATATGGCAGAAAGTACAAAAGTAAGCCAAACGGAAAAGTGTAACAGCAGAAAGTAAAAATCCTGTGTTCCTTCTGCTAAAGTGCATTTGCTGACCGGCTCTACAGTAAATGCAGCAGACAAGTAAACACACACTACCTTAAAAGACCGGCTCTAGTGTTCAAAAGTAAGCTGAATGGAAACAGTAAAGTGTTAAAAGTAAACTCCTGTGAAAGAAAAAATCCCGTGTTCCTTCTGCTAAAGTACATTTGCTGGTAAACACACACACACACTATCTTAAAAGACCAGCTCTAGTGTTCAAAAGTAAGCCAAACGATAAAGTGTTAAAAGTAAACTCCTGTGTTCTACCCAAATGGCAGAAAGTAAAACTCCTGTCCTGTGTTCTGCCTTACCTTAAAGTGCATTTGCTAAACTCCTGTGTTCTCCAAATGGCAAAAAGTAAAAATCCTGTGTTTTGCCGTACCTTAAAGTGCACTTGCTAAAATCCTGTGTTCTGCTAAAGTGCATTTACTGATGACCGGCTCTGCATAAATACGGCAGAAAGTAAAGTGTTGAAAAGTAAATCCATAAGTCTTAGAAGCACAGAAAGAAAGAGAAACGGCATCCTATTCAAACAGACGCGTGGCATGCTGACTGGGCTGACGTCATCTCACACGGGATGACGTCACCTCCAAAAGTGTGAAAATTTAAAAAAAAGATCCGAAAAATTGGAAATAATGGGGTGCCACTTGGGAATCTTGGGACCCCAAAACTCAGTAAAAAACAGGTTATTTGGGACAGTTGAGAGGTCTGATGTCTAGGCAATTCTGATTTTGCATCATACCGCATGAAAATCATCTCCCTCTTCACAGCAATCTCTCCACCCAGTATCTCCGACAATGCATCCCACAGGGAATTCTTAAAGTCTGCCAACTCACAGCACTCTCAGAAAATATGTTGCCAGTTTCCTCTTTCTTCCCTGTCATACCTCCAACATTTTCTATCTACCTGAGGAAAGATTCTCTGGAGTATACTTGGAATATAAAATATTTGTGTAAACATTTCCAAGCAAAAATCCTAAATCTTCTAGATTTTGTTGTATATTTGTGAGACATAAATATATCCTGTCATTGTTTCTTTGTGAATTATCCAATCTCTTTCCCAAGCCTTACTAACCTCGTCTGATTGACTCTTATAGTTATCATGCAATATCTTATATGCTCTACTAATTATTCCCTTTTTTAATGGCAGCTTCTGTTCTAGATTCTACTAAAAACTCTACCAGTGCTGGTCTTTCATTTAAGACCTCCCTACTTCTTTCTCTTTGCCTATACTCTGATATCAATCCTTGATATGGAAGGCAATCTCTAACCTGCAGTCCAAATAAATTTTTGTCATCTTCCCATTCTATCATGTTTCCCTCTTGAGTTATTTGCTCCCAATACCTTGGTTCCTTGGCCAGTTTTCTCCAATAAATTCCACCCCCCCCCCCTCTTGCCTGTTGTCTATATCAATACAAAGCCTTCCTGTGGAAGTCAGCACAGTAACAGTGCGACTCAAGCCATCACCCACTGGACTGTCAGCAGTGTTCCATCACTGCACCGCTGGCTGCAGTGGCTGATGTATGTGCCTATGGCCAGTCTGCCATACAAGGATGGAAAGCATGATCTCCATCCAGTATAGGAGTGTGCCCATGGTCTGATGCACAGTCCTACGCTCCACATCTAGCAACTCCGCACAGGTGATGTATGCACCCCCATCTGCCTCTGCTCCCAGATGGAGACCACAGGCCTGGCCCCTAGGGCAGATCTACCTGAGGGTCCAGGTAGGGCAGGGGCAGCAGGGGGGTTACCACCAGATGGTAGCCCAGAAGTGCTGGGCCTTGGTGCTGCAGCCGGTGGAGAGAGCTTAGGTGTATCACCAGGAACCAACTTAACTTGCTGGGCTGTAGTAATATAAAGAAAAAACAAAAGCAAAAAATTAAATAAAAACATGAAACAAACTTAATCAAAGATTTAAAACAATCAAACATTATAAAAATTGTTAAATAATAAAAATGGGAAAGTATTTAACAACAATATAAGATAAAATTAAACATAATAAAACAGAAATAATAAAAATAATATAATAAGGTGAAATGTGATAAAATGAATGTAATAATAATAAAAAGAACAAAGAAGTCATAATAACAATAAGTAATCCAGAAATAACAAAAAGAAGATATGGGGTGGAGTGAAAGAAAAATGGAGAACATTAGTAACTTCACACATTATACAACAAGCTTTCAAAAATAACTTGATTGTATTCTGTTGCAGTCTGCTTTAAACAGTAACAACTAAGAATTTTCTTTATTACTTGGACTACATGTACATTGCTTTGAAGCCACAGGTCTGGAGGTCTGTACTTCAAATGGTTTAATGAAGATTACGTGACAGTACTTATTTTTTATTGATGAAAAGCTAATATAATATTGTAATCAGATGATTTTTCTCTTTCCAGAGCGTGGCATTAGAACCCACAAGCATTGTCTACTGTAATACAGTACTTTTCCATTGGAATACAACATAATGCAAATACTCATTCATTTTACACTTTATAGACTCATGGTCACTGTTATCTGAGAATGCGCAACTGTTACTTTGCATTTCAGAGTATACATCTCCACCTTTTAGAGGAGGATATTTTGACATAATAAAGTACTGGGAGTACAAGGACCCATAATTAGGAACATATTTCAAATATTGCTATTACACATAGGGATAGTTGCACATGATTTGTGTTAACATAACATTTTAAAACTCATTAATTATTGACTTCAGTATAAAGTACTTGCCAGGCAACCATTAATCCTGTAATGACCAGAGCAAATCAGTGATTCTTAAATCTGTGTTTTCAGCAGAAGGTAGTACTGAAAGCTATGCCACAGTGTAATGCATGCATACTTGCTTTTACTGTTCAGATATGCAGTTCCAAATTCCTAAAATGTATGATATAGCAACTAATCCATCTATAATCGTTAAGGCTGCAATAACAGTGTTTTACATAATTATTCTTACTTAGCACATGCTTCTCGCATCCTCGCTAATCTCCTGCCATGGGACCTCACATTTGAGGCCTTCTCTTCTGCAGCAATGGAAAAAGGCAAAGTATAAAGCATTATGAATACCACTGTTTACCATAGTCAGCTTGAGTATTTGCAGGTAATACATGTAAATTATACTTACACATCACCAGGATGTTCCCCACCTAGCAGTCCCTGATCCATTAATCAAGGGTATCCCTCTTCATCTTACGGAGGTCGTCATAGTGGTGATGACATTGCTCACCTGTGCAGTGATACCAATAAGAACCCTTGCCAAACTATCCCAGGCTTCTCATTTGTATTGGGACCCAGTATAATCTTCCTGCAACAGGCACGGGCCATGATACCTAACCAGGAGCCCAGTAAAAGTCTTGGACTCCTGGGCACCCCAACAGTGGGCTCTAAATTGCACACCCTCACCAATGCCAGTCATTGCTACACAAGTTAGATCTCAATGTATAAAGTTAAATTCCTATTAATTCCCCTTTAAATATCATGTTTTCCCTCCAATTGCACTTACAGAGAGTGCGCACTGTCTGGATTTTGATACATGTGAAAAAAGTGCTCATTGCTTACCAGTGCGCAAACCTTTATTTGCGAGATGCTAAGCGGCGAGCACCTTTTTCAAATATATTGGCAAAAACAATGAACCAATACAATTCCACGGTTGTTTCCATACAGTACCACTTTAGTTGGATAAACTTCAGTGTCACACCATGATAAGAAAAGTTTGCATACCCTGGAGTAAAATTCATGACCATCTGCACTCTAGTCCAGCACTTAACACATGTCACTGTAGGAGTAGTTACATGATCAATGTATTTGAGTAGTCATTGTTAATTTCATGGTATGAGCGTAGCATGGTGCCCCTTTCCGGCTTTGCATGATGCACAGAGTTGTCCAGTAATATTAATTGAAAGCATCCGGTTTCTATTTTTGGATGTGTGGTCATGTCTGATACATGGGTGGTCCCGCTTCTCAGATGCAGTAACCATTGCCAAACATCGCAGTGAATCACACAAACATGGGAAAAAACAAAACAAACAAAAAAAAAAAAATAAGGAGAAAAGCCGGAATATATAGATATAACTACTTCTGGCAGGTTTAACAGGGTTTTGGCTTATATTTTTGCAGTGTTCCTCATAAAGTTGTGGTTTTGAGATAAGCATTTGGGGTGGATGTAAATAAATATGACAGACATTTTTGTTTAGCACTTCTGACCTTACAGCTGGTATCCAGCGTCATAATGTATCGAAACAGAAACAATCCACATCAACAATGACAAAATCAAAAAAAACACTTGGGACCAAAATAGGAAAAAAAAAACAGGTAAGAGAGTTTAAATGTGTGGAAAGAAAGAAGAAAAAACTACTTGCCTCTTGATACATAAAGCTATTAAGGCTATTCTAAATCTATTGACTGTTGACCATGATACATGATTGCAGTTTATGGAGTATACCGGCATCCAAGATAAAAATCACATGTACAGTCAGCAACATAGCAGTCTACATTTCACTCAACAGGATCAACAAATCCACAACCAAAGCATCTATCAAAATCCAACAGAATATTCCCACTTGAATCAAACACTTAGGAGAAGAGACATACAAGCCAAAGCAAGCAAAATCCCCATGAATATGATGACCTAATACACTTATCGTAACTATGTCTGAAAGGACACTCCGCAGTCAAAACTGCATAACCCTATCACAGCAAGACAGGAAGCCAGTCAATCATACTCAAAGACACACACACACACACACACATATATATATATATATATATATATATATATATAAAATTTGTTTTTATAAATCATTATATATGTCAGTTAAAGTAGTGAAGGTACATAAAGGAAAAAAAGCAGAGACAGAATATGCAACAAAACTGTAATGCATATATTATTATTAAATCTTTCTGTAAAACAGAAACCACATTGAATATACATTTGGTATCAAATAATTCATTAAACTAAAGTTTATGAAAAGAAAGAGAAATGCAGTTATCTCATTTTTAGTTGTTTAACTAAGTGTACCTAAACATCTATGGCGTATATAGACAGATACTATTGCTCTAAAAAGTTAAACATACATGTTTATAGATTTATGTACATATATACATACACATACATATACAGACATACAAACATATGGCAAGCAAAGAAAATAATTTAAACATCACCTGCTAGGCAAAAGTTAATTTCTGTAATCTGTTGGTGTACTAGCTGATCTACTCAGATTCCAAATTCCCAACAATAAGTACCCTATAATAAGTTGCCTAACTGGACCAGCCTCCCCATTGCAGATACCTTGTGGCAACTAAAGTAAAGAATTTAAACATTACCTGCAGGGTAAAAATTAATTACTGTAATTTGCTGGTATACTAGGCAAGTTTCAGCTACTGTAATGTCTTTAATTTCCGGATGTCTAGTGGTGCGCACACTGACTCAGTCTATTTAGGGTTGATCTCCCCTACCCTTACCTGGAAACTTCCTCCATATGTTCTTCCTCTAACAGTTGAAACTGTCCATAGTAAGACCCCTTAATATGTACAGAATCTACAAAGAAAGTAAGCAATTGGTTGTAAATATATGCATAACTATTTTTACCTTAGGTAACTGCCTACTTTCCACTGCTCCACTGCCCTGAGGTGTATTTGGCTAGCTGATTGTTTTTCTTGTAGCCTAGCTAGCTTCCTTGAGGTTAGCTGGAAACAATAAAAGTGTTTCCGTTTCTATTTTCTTCAGTTATTTTATTAATGGTAAACAAGCTTTCATGTTTGCAGCCACTGAGGATGAATAATTAGTTATGTTATTGCCCATTTAATAGAAGAGTTAGACCATGCCATTTTTAACACCAATTCCTTATCTTGACAGGAAGTAAATCTGACATTGGTGGAGAGTTTTTCTTTGTAGAAGGATTTGTCAAAAGATCTGTGGGTTCTTTCAATTCCAGAGAGTAATGCTTCTGGTAAATGTAAGATTTTTGGAAGCCAGGAAGTTAGGAAATTTACCATATTATTTCCTTTTTGCTTTTCAGGTAATCCATAAATTCTGATGTTGTTTCTCCTAGATCTATTTTCAGTGTCATCTATTCTATCCAGTAATGCATTGTTCTAGTTCAAAAGAAATTCATTATGGTTTCTCCTTCAGCCACTTTGCCATCAATGTCATTTAGTGCTTCTTCTGTTCCAGATATGAGTTTCCTGCTGTTTAACTATTTCATTTAACATTTCTATTTGTTTCCTGCATTCCACTTTAATTGTATCCATTTTTGTATGTAATTTGTCTATCTTAATGAAATATCTTGAATGTTATTGAGCAAATAATGTAATCCTTTTTTAACTGGCAGCTCTTGTGAAGCAATTTTCAAATGACTCAGTTTGAAAAAAAAACAGTTCTGAACCTTTTATGTGAAGTTTTGACATTAATATTATGAAGACATGAGTTCTTTCTTAACTTCTTCAAAAGCTTCTTACGATAATTTCCTTAAAATCCGACAAGTTTATGAAGTTTTAGAGAAATAAAATCCTGTCAGAAATATTAGGACAGCAGAGATAATTCCTGTTGCTGCTAACGGTTCATCATCTTGGCCATGTTCCTAAGTATTCCTGCTCTGAAGTTAAATTTAACTTGCTTATACTTTTCAGGAATGGGGTATTTTGTAGTTCCATAATGGAATTCTCAATGGCATAGTTATGACTATCAAGTTAAGATTTGTCCACGTATATGCAACTATTTCAGCCATAGGCTATAATGCCCTTCTAGCCTGGTAGTATACCAAAACAATAATTTCCATAATTTGCATCGAAGATGTTCTTAAAAATATCTGAATTAGGGCTTGCTTTAATGGAATGTGGAGTCAATTCCTTGCTTCAGCTACTCAGTCAGAGAACTAGTTAGTACAATCAGTCATTCCTGTATAATTTATTACAGAGGTTGTCTGATGATTCTCTACTATTTGATAACCCCAAACATTCTCAGTGATAGTCATTTCTAAATGCCCTCTATTGCTGTATAAGGCCTCCTCTTAAATATCTGTATGTAATATTGTACAATTTCATAATGCTATACTTTTTCCAATTTACTCATGTAAGTTTTCCTGTAAGATTTACATATTATTATTTTGTATTCCAGTTTGGGTCTGATGTAACTTACAAACAATGATATCATAATTTCTGATTTTCTACTCTTTATAAAGCTATAAAATTAAGTAGATGACTGCATGCTTTATGTATCTGTTTTATGAAATCAGTAGTGAAATGTAGTGCAATCTGTATACGACAGAGCATTATTTTGAACTAATTACATTCTATGTTGTCTTGTGTTATGAACAAAAAAAGAAGTTATGTACTCACCATAACATTCCATCTGAGTAGTTCTACTTCATTTGTCTTCAACCTGTGGGATACCAGATCCGTATTGGATCCAAGTTGACAATTTCACTAGCATCTGCTCCGAGCTTCAAGCGCATCCCCTTATCCATAGTAAACCTCCACTACCTTCCAACCCCCAGATCAAGTTTGCTGACCCTTATACTGAGAATCCGACCTGAAAAATACTTTATGACCTACAACTGCAGCCCGCAAGCTGTCCATATGACAAAGTCAGGGGGAAGGAGGGAGGGACGGCTAAAAACAAATGAAGTAGAGCTACTCAGATGGAACGATGTTCATCGTGTTTCACTGTTGCAGTCATTACACTTGGGTTATCCTGCTGGCAGGCTACCCACAGTCGGCCCAAGTTCCAAAGTCTAGGTCCGGTGTCGGTTGCTGTCACTTCTTTCCTGACGTCAGTGCTCCAGGGGTATAAAAGATGCAACCGACGCCATTTTCTTCAGTCTTTCTTGCCACGCGGTGCCGAAGCAGTTCGCAAGTGCCAGTCAGCCGACTCCTGAGATTTTTGAAATAGAGTTTCAGAACCAAAGTCTTCAATAAAGCTAAGTACCCCGTTGGGGAAACTTTTTCTTGCTCCAGACTGATGTCAGTAAAAGTTAACAATTGTATTTCTTGTGGGAAGCAAATACCTCATAAGGACTTTCACTCTTACTGTATTCCTTGCCTAGGCCCTGACCACGACGTTACTAGTTGTCGATTTTGTGCTAGATTCAACAAACACACTATTAAACGTCGGTTTGATTTTTCCATTACATTACTTTGGCCGAAGGTTTAACTATATAACAGCCGACGACCGGAATTCATAAAAAACGCAAAGAAAAGGAAAAGGACAGGCATCCAAGGTCCAAAACCGACGACGAAGCCTCTTCTAGGCCAGTCGCCGGTTCTTGGTGAGGCGCTTTCGTAGCCCCTGACACCTGCTACCTCAGAGCCACAGGCTGTATCCGACTCCCATGTGGAGACAACTAGGCCTCTGGATACTCAAGGTATTGGGCCTATGGAAAATATTCCCTCAGATGGGTCCAGAGCCACTGAACAGGCATCGGCTTCTGAGGGTGTTTTCAGACCTTCACAGCTTACTATTAAATCCCCTGCAGCATCCAAAGTACAGTCAAAGACACCATTAAAGACAAAGAAAGAAGTACAGCATTCTCCTGGACAGTCAACCATGCCAAAGAAACAGATGTTTAAAATGGCCGAAGACTTAATTACTTTGATCAGGGGTTCCCATCCCCCTCCTGATAAAAGGCCTAGGCAAGACACTGACTATGATTCCTCTGACCAGGTTTCTATTTCCTCTGATTCCTCTTCAGATCAGGGCTATTCTCTTCCTCCCTATGAGGACTCTGATGCTGAAGAATCTATACCTTCAGCCTCTCCACCTGAGGATTACTCTTTTGGGGAAACTCTGCACACCATGAGGGAACATTTCCACAGGGAGAGCCAGGATTATTCAGAATCCAAGAAAAGACTCAGAGATTTTCTTTTACTGCCTCAACACAGGCCCCTGGCTATCCCCCCTGTGCTTGATATAGTTGATGATGTTTTCTCTGAATTCAGTCTGTCTCCTGATTCTTTACCCCCTGCACCAGTCAAGCCAGACAGGTATTAAAGAGCCCCTGACTCTCATAAATTTCTTTATAAAAACCCTGCTGCTGACCCTGAAACAATTTCTCAGGGTCCCAAAGGGGTTAAGGCTTCCACTGCTAAAACCCTGTTCCCTCTGATAAGGATTCTAGAGCTCTGGACAGATGGGGGAAAAAAGTTTACACCTCCTAGCTATAAGGGCTTTAAACTGCCAGTTTCACATGCTTAAATATCAACAGTACCTCATGTCTTTGTTAAAACAGAAAATGCTTACAAATTCAGAGAATCCTGACAATAAGGAAATGCAGGAATTATTGCATGCAGCTGAACAAGTGGGAAAGCATACTCTGCAATGTGGTTTTGATTCATTAGAGGCTTCTTGCAGTGATGCAGTTACAGGCTCTGTCATTTGAAGGCATGCTTGGTTGAAAGAACAATTTACCTGAACATGTTAAAGTAAAGTTATTGGATGCTCCATTACAGCATGATACTTTGTTTGGTGTTAAGGCAGAAGAGGTGTTAAAGAAAAAGGAGGATAAAGCAAAATCTATGCAGACAGTAAAGGATTTCTTACAGATTCAACCACCTAGGTTTAGTAGAAACTGGCCTTCAAAAAATTGGTCCTTTCAGGTGTCAGACAGGCCACAAAGAGGCAGATACAGACACCCAAGAGGCAGATCTCAGCCCCAAGGCTCCTACAGACCTAAACAATGGGGTGCTTCTGCTCCCAAAGGAGGAGAAACAAATCACAACCTTATAGGAAACAGTCCCAATGACTTTCCTCTAAAAAGGACAAGCACTTACCTTTTGGCAGCACCCCTAGGGGGAAAGCTAGCACTTTTCGCACAAAATTGGCATGTAATCACCCAGGACAAATGGGTTCTGAATATAGTTTCTCAGG
The DNA here is from genome assembly GCF_019279795.1 of Protopterus annectens. Classification (NCBI taxonomy): domain Eukaryota; kingdom Metazoa; phylum Chordata; order Ceratodontiformes; family Protopteridae; genus Protopterus; species Protopterus annectens. The sequence continues at coordinate 1,067,268,521 of NC_056729.1, read as the reverse complement.
GTTACAGGTTCCAGTTTCACACCCTTCCAAAATCAAAAGGTATGCCGGACCTGCCACAAAACCAATGGGCAGAGGCACAAAAGGAAATTGCTGCTCTCATGGACATGGGAGCTATTCAAAGAGTACCACAGCAAGAACAGGGACAAGGGTTTTACTCAAGAATCTTCCTGGTTCCCAGAAAGGACAAAGCCTGGAGACCAATACTGGACTTGTCAATCCTAAATACTTTCCTGGATGTTCCAAAATTCAAAATGTTAACACTGCAGCAACTTCTACCCATGCTTGGGCAAGAAGGCTTGGCTCGTTACTTTGGACCTCAAGGAGGCATACCTGCATGAACCAATCAGACAATCTTGCAGAAGATACCTCAGATTCATAGCTGGCTCAATGCATTACCAATTCTCTGCACTACCCTTTGGCTTATCTACTGTGCCCAGGGTCTTCACAAAATGCCTGGCACCAGTAATTGCATTTTGCAGACAAAGAGGAATTCAGATATATCCCTACTTGGACGACTGCCTTATTCAAGCAGAGAGCAATGACATTCTACTAAAGCATCTGGCATTTGTAAAAAGATTATTAATTTGCCTAGGGTACACAGTAAACGAAAAGTAATCAAAACTAGTATCCTCTCAAGAGATAATATTCCTACCCTGATGGCTTATCTCACACCAGACAAACAAAGGCAACTGACTCATTACTTTCAAATGATGGCAACAAGTCCCATCTCCCTGCAAGAAAAATTCTGCAAGCCCTGGGCTTCATGGCTTCCTGCATTCTACTAATTCCATATGCAAGACTGCATATGAGGAAACTACAGTGGTATCTAAAAAGTGTTTGGACTCAACATTGCCACAGCCTGGAAACAATAGTAACTATAATTCCCTGTCTACAACAGGAGTTTCGATGGTGGTCCAGGGCCAGTCACCACAACAAGAGACAGCCCTTCACCTTACCCACAGCCAGGCAGACAGTAACAACGGATACATCGGATTATGCCTGGGGGGCACACACAGCAGGAAAATGTATTCAGGGCACGTGGCCCAAGGAACAAATGCATCTTCACAAAAGGAGATGCTAGCTGTACAGAATGCCCTGACAGCCTTCAAGGATCTACTACATCCAGGACAACTATTGCTAAAGATGGACAACACCACAGTTATGTGGTACATAAACAAGCAAGGGGACACACATTCCTACCCCCTCTGCAGGCAAGCCATGACTCTGTGGAGCACAGCACTGACCTATCAAGTACATCTGCAGGCACAATTCCTGCCAGGAAAAAAAAATACACTGGCAGATGAACTAAGCAGAAATCTCATGGATCCGCACGAATGGAAACTAAATCCACAAGTCTTCAGCATGATAACAAGGAAATGGGGACGCCCGGACATAGATCTTTTTGCCTCCCCTCACAACTGCCAACTACAGAAATTCTGCACAAGAACCTATCACTCACAAGCATGGAAAGTGGATACTCTTTCATTCAGCTGGAAAACCCTGACAGTTTATGTCTTCCCTCCACAGCCTCTTCTTCCCAAGGTACTCCTAAAAGTCAGACAAGAGAAGCCAAAAATTATCCTGATTGCCCCAGACTGGCCATGCCAGCACTGGTACCCAATCCTAAAGAACTTGTCTCGAGGCCCAGCCTGGCCTTTACCTCAAATTCCTTATCTTCTGACTCAACAAAACAATCAGATTCTACACAGTCAACTCAGAACCTTAAATCTGGCTGCATGGCAGATAATATAGCCACTCAGACCACTCCTCTGTCTAAAGCTGTTATGGATGTCATTTTAGAAGCCAGGAGGCCCAGGACTAGGAAATCTTATGCAGAAAAATGGAAGAGATTCTGTGCTTGGAACCAGGCACAAGGACTCGAACCACTTGTTCCAAATATACCTCAGATTTTACAATACCTAACTGAGATGCTGGACAAAGGCCTATCCTTTTCATCTAGTAAAAACCCATGCCTCTGCCATTTCAGCTCATTGCGATACGGAACCTCCTATTTTTTCACATCCACTGCTAAGGCAGTACCTCAGAGGGGCAAGAAACATAAGACCCCCAAAGATGGCACCAGTACGTACTTGGGACCTCAATTTTGTATTAGAAAAGCTCACACTGCCTCCTTTTGAGCCAGCCAACACAGCTGATATAAAATTCTTATCATGGAAAACTGCTCTGCTCCTAGCAATAACTTCAGCAAGAAGAGTCTCAGAGTTACAGGCATTAATGGCAGTGGAACCTTTCATCATTTTTCATCAGGACAGGGTCTCTCTAAGGACAAACCCAACATTTATGCCAAAGGTGGTTTCCAGTGTGGCCCTTAACCAAACCATTCATTTGCCAACTTTCTATCCAAATCCCCAGAATAAAGGGGAGAGACTTCTGCACACTTTGGATATACACAGATAGCTGCAGTTCTACTTGGACAAAACAAAAGGTTTCAGAAAAACTGAGCAACTGTTTGTAGCTTATGTTGCAGGATCACAAGGAAAGCCCATCTCAAAGCAGACAATTTCAAAATGGATAGGACACTGCATTCACTTCTGCTATGCACAACATGGCAAATCAGTGCCTCAGGGCATAAGGCCACATTCTACCAGAGCAGCAGCCACTTCAACAGCCTTTCTCAGAGGAGTACCAACCAAAGACATTTTAGAAGCTACAACCTGGAGCTCAGTGCACACTTTCACTAAGCACTACCACTTACCTCTCTACTCTAAATCCAGAGCAGGCTTTGCCACTGCAGTTCTGCAGGGCCTGGTAGCCTCTCCTAATCCTATTTAGGCCCAGCCACCCAACTTCAGCTTTGGGATTCTACCCAAGTGTATTGACTGCACACAATGAACATAGTACAGTTGTGTACCTACCATAAATGTAGATGTTTGAGTGTATTCACTGTTGCAGTCTAGGTTACCCACCCACCATCCCCCTTTCTCATTGCTGGGTCCTTTCTGTACTTCTCAACTCTCTACAACCTATGTGATGTATTTGCTTGTAGATGAAGGAAATGTTATTTTGGTACATAGATGTTTATTGCCATAATTTTTTCCAGCCTTTCCTATTTGGGGGCACCTGACATCTGGGTCAAGAAAAACTGAAGAAAATGTGGTTGCATCTTTTATACCCCTGGCACACTGACGTCAGGGAAGAAGCAACAGCAACCGACGCCGGACCTAGACTTTTGAACTCGGGGCGATTGCGGGTAGCCTGCCAGCAGAATAACCCAAGTGTAATGACTGCAACAGTGAATACACTCGAACATCTACATTTATGGTAGGTACACAACTGTACTTTATGGTGAGTACATAACTTCTTTATCGGAAGTAGTTTACTTCATTTGGTCTTCAACCTGTGGGACAGAGTCCCCAGCTACTAAACTCCTGGGTGACCCTCATAGAAGGATATTCCAGAACACCGTGGAACCAAAGGATGCTCTCATTCTAAAAGTCAAATCCAATTTGTAATGAGAAGTAAAGGTATGAGATGAGGACCAAGTAGCTGCAGAACAAATATCATCCAATGAGACTCTTGACCAAAAGGCCGCGGAAGTATCCATGGACCTAGTGGAATGAGCTTTCACCTGACCTGGAGGAAACATACCTTTGTCCTTATAGACCTGAAGGATGCATGAGGAAATCCACCTAACAATAGTGACTTTGGAAATAGGTTTACCCAAAAAGGGTTTAGAGAAGGACACAAACAGTTGATCGGATTTACGGAGGTTTTTGGTCCTGTGAAAAAGAAAGTCGTAACTGTCTATGAACATCCAACAAGTGGAGTTTGTATTCCATTTTGTTAGCAAAGTTAGGAAAGAAGACAGGTAGATTAATGGTTTGATTGATATTAACTTGTGATGCCACCTTAGGAAGAAAGGACGGATTGGTCAGAAGGGAAACCTTATCTTTATGGAAAATCATATATGGAACTTTGATGGACAAGGCTTGCAGTTCTGAAACCCTTTTAGCAGAAGTAATAGCCACTAGGAATGCTGATGTTCATCGTGTTACCCTGCTGCAGTCATCACACTTGGGTTATCCGGTCATCAGGCGGTCCCGCAGTCGGCCTGAATTCCAAAGTCTTGGTCCGGCGTTGGTTGCTGTCGCTTCTTCCCTGATGTCAGTGCACCAGGGGTATATAGGAGGCATCCAACGCCATTTTCTTCAGTCTTTCTTGCCGCGCGGTGCCTGAAGCAGAAGCAGTTCGCAAGTGCCGGTCGTCCGACTCCTGAGATTTTCAAAGTCGAATTTCAGATCCAAAGTCTTCAATAAAGCTAAGTACCCCATTGGGGAAACTTTTCTTGCCTCAGACCGATGTCAGAAAAAGTTCACAATTGTATTTCTTGTGGGAAGCAAATACCTCATAAGGATTTTCATTCTTATTGTATACCTTGCCTAGGCCCAGACCACGACGTCATTGGTTGTTGGTTTTGTGCTAGGTTCAATAAGCAAACTATAAAGCGACGCTTTGATTTCGCATGACACTACTTCGGTAGAAAATTTAATTACACTATGCCGTTGGAGCAACCGACTACCGGCGTGCACAGAAAACACAAAGATAAGGACAGACAGCCTAGATCCAAGCCAGACTCCGAGGCTTCAGCTGGGCCGGTTGCCAGTTCACTGGTTTTCAGTGAGGCGCCTATGCAGCCCCTGGCTACCGCAGAATTTGAACCCCAGACTGCTTTGGACTATCTGGCAGAGAGTTCTAGGCCGACGCAGCCATTTTCTTTAGGCCCTACCGACGACATTGCAGAAGGAGAAGCCGGTGCTGCAGAATCACCTTCAGTTTCTGAAGGTGTCTTCAGACCGACGACGCTCACCATAAAACGGTATCCTAAGCTTAAGACTCCTCTAAAACCAAAAAAGACTGCACTTCAGTCTCCAGTTCAAGGGCCCCATGCCTAAGAAACACATGCTTAAAATGGCTGAAGATTTGATCTCTTTAATCAGAGTTCCCAACCCCCACCCGACAAAAGGCCTAGACAAGAGGCAGATTATGCCTCCTCTGATCAAGTGTCTATTTCCTCAGGCTCCTCTGAGGAACAAGATTACTCCTTTCCCCCTTATGAAGATTCTGATGCTGAAGATTCCATTCCCTCAGCTTCTCCCCCTGAAGACTATACCTTTGGGGAAACCTTACACACCATGAGGGAACATTTCCACTGGGAAGGTCAGGACTACTCCGACTCAAAGAAAAGGCTCAGAGAGTTTATTTTACTCCCCCAGCACAGACCACTTGCTATCCCCCCAGTTTTAGACATTGTGGATGATGTTTACTTAGAATCTAGTCTAAATCCAGATTCTCTGCCTCCTGCTCCAGCCAAACCAGATGGATATTATAGAGTGCCTGACTCACACAAATTCCTTTACAAAAGCCCTGTTACTGACCCAGAGACTATCTCCCAGGGTCCCAAAGGGGCTAAGGCTTTTATGGCTAAAAATCCCATACCCTCTGAAAGGGACTCCAGAGCACTAGATAGGTGGGGGAAGAAGGTTTACACATCAGCCACTCTAGCTATGAGAGCACTAAATTGTCAATTTCACATGCTTAAATACCAGCAATTCCTAATGTCTCAAATAAAATAAAAGATGAGCACACATCCTCAACAGTCTAAATTGAAGGAAATGCAGGATCTGTTGCATGCAGCTGAACAGGTGGGCAAACATACTTTACAATGTGGATTTGATTCCTTGGAAGCTTCCTGTAGAGCAGCTGTTACTAGGTCTGTTATACATAGGCATGCTTGGTTAAAGGACAAGCTCTGCCTGATCATGTTAAAGCAAAGTTACTAGATGCGCCCTTACAGCAGGATGTCCTATTTGGGATTAAAGCAGAAGAAGTCTTAAAGAAAATGGAGGATAAGGCAAAATCTATGCAGATGGTCAAAGATTTCTTACAGGTACAGCCCCCACGCTTCAGCAGAAATTGGCCAACAAAAAATTGGTCCTTTCCAGCTACTGACAGACCACAGAGGGGTAAATACAGATGCCCAAGAGGCAGAGGACAAGCACAAACCCATTACAAACCTCGACAATGGGGCACTGCAACACAGAAGGGAGGAGAAGACAGGTCCCAAACTACTATAAGGCAAACACAATGACTTAAACCTCAAATTGCCAAGCAAAACTCTCATGGCAGCTCCCTTGGGAGGAAAATTAGCACTTTTTACAGACAACTGGCACATCGTTACACAGGACAAATGGGTCCTAGACATTATTTCACAAGGATACAGATTCCATTTCCACACCTTGCCAATGATAAAAGGAATGCCAAACCTGCCACAAAATCAATGGGCAGAGGCACAAAAACAAATTACAGCTCTCATGGACATGAGAGCCATTCAACTGGTACCTACACGGGAGCAAGGCCAAGGATTTTACTCAAGGCTCTTTCTAGTCCCCAGAAAGGACAATGCTTGGAGACCCATTCTGGACCTTTCAATTCTAAACACCTTCTTACAAGTACCCAAATTCAAGATGCTTACACTACAGCAGCTTCTTCCCATGTTGGACAAGAAAGCATGGCTAGTAACGTTGGACCTCAAGGAGGCATACCTGCATGTCCCTATCAGACAAAACTGCAGAAGATACCTCCGTTTCATTGCAAGTTCAACCCATTACCAATTCTCTGCACTGCCCTTTGGCTTATCCACTGCGCCCAGGGTCTTCACAAAATGCCTGGCACCAGTAATTGCAAACTGCAGATAAAGAGGAATTCAAATATACCCATACCTGGACGACTGCCTCATCCAAGCAGAAAGCAAGGACATTTTCTTACAACAGCTGGCTTTTGTAAAACACCTTCTAAGTTGCCTAGGGTACACAGTAAATGAAAAGAAATCAAAACTAGTACCCTCACAAAATATGACATTCCTGGGTGCCAGCTTGAATACAATGGCCCAGATGGCTTATCTGATGCCAGACAAACAACTACAACTGACTCAATACTTCAAAACAATGGCAACAAAGACCCAACTCCCTGCAAGAAAAATTCTGCAGGCCTTGGGCTTCATGGCATCTTGCATGCTACAGATACCATTTGCAAAACTGCATATGAGGAAATTACAGTGGTACCTAAAAAGCGTATGGACTCAACACAGCCACAGCTTGGACACAATGATATCTCTCATTCCCTGCCTTCAACAAGAGTTTCTGTGGTGGTCACAGGCATGTCACCTCAACAAGGGTCAGCCTTTCACCTTGCCCCCAGCCAGGCAAATTATGACAACAGATGCATCGGACTATGCCTGGGGGGCACACATGGCAGGACGGTGCGTTCAAGGCATATGGACTGCAGATCAAAGGAATCTGCACATCAATCAAAAAGAAATGCTAGCTGTACAGAATGCCCTGACAGCCTTCAAGGGCCTCTTACATCCAGAACAGCTTACAGTAAGGACGGACAACACCACAGTAATGTGGTACATAAACAAACAAGGGGGTACACACTCCTACCCTCTATGCAGGCAAGCAATGACCTTATGGAACACAGCACTGACTTACCAAGTTCAGCTACAAGCTCAATTCCTGCCAGGAAAAAAGAACACATTATTAGACGACCTAAGCAGAAACATCATGGATCTCCACGAGTGGAAACTGGATCCACAAGTATTTGCAATGATAACTCAAAAATGGGGGCACCCAGACATAGACCTGTTTGCCAGCCCCCAAAACTATCAGCTAACAAAATTTTGTACAAGGACATTTCACCATCAAGCTTGGAAAGTGGACGCACTCTCATTCAGTTGGGAAAACCTGACAGTATATGCTTTCCCTCCATTGCTCCTTCTCACAAAGGTGCTGCTGAAAGTCAGGATGGAGAGACCCAGAATGATACTCATAGCCTCAGACTGGCCACGCCAGCACTGGTACCCACTACTAAGGAATATGACCCAGGGCCCACCTTGGATTTTACCACAAATTACTCATTTGCTCACACAGCAAGACAGCCAGATTTTGCACAGCAAGTTCAAAACCTTAAATTTGGCTGCATGGCAAATCACCTAAGCAACCAACCAGCTCCTCTTCCTCAAGCTGTTATGGATGTTATTCTGGAAGCCAGGAGGCCCAGCACCAGGAAGGCCTACTCAGACAAATGGAAAAGGTTTTGCGCCTGGAACCAAGCTAAAGGCCAAAATACCCTTCAGCCACACATACCTCAGATTCTACAGTATTTAACTGAGATGTTACACAAAGGACTTTCTTTTTCATCTATTAAAATCCACGCCTCAGGTATTTCAGCCCACTACAACACGGATCCTCCCTTATTTTCACATCTGCTTCTAAGGCAGTTTCTCAGAGGGGCCAAAAATATTAGGCCACCCAGGAGAGCGTCTACACCAACCTGGGACCTCAATTTTGTTCTGGAAAACCTTACGCTACCTCCTTTTGAACCAGCTTTCTCAGCTCACTTAAAGTTTATATCATGGAAGACTGCCCTGCTGCTAGCAATAACTTCAGCCAGAAGAGTCTCAGAGCTTCAGGCACTAATGGCAGTAGAGCCTTTCCTCATTTTTTCATCAAGACAGAGTTTCTCTACGAACTAACCCCTGCTTTATGCCTAAGGTGGTATCCAGTGTGGCTCTAAATTAAACCATCCATTTACCCACCTTCTTTCCAAATCCACAGAACAAAGGAGAAAGACTCCTACACTCCTTGGACATTCACAGGCAACTACGTTACTACTTGGATAAAACTAAGGTTTTCAGAAAATCTGACCAGCTCTTTGTATCCTATGCTGCAGCTTCACAAGGAAAGGCTATATCAAAACAGACCATTTCCAAATGGATAGGACATTGCATTCGTTTCTGCTACACCCACCATGGAAAACCAGTTCCTGCTACCATAAGGCCCCACTCTACCAGGGCAGCAGCTACATCTACAGCCTTCTTCAGGGGGGTGCCAACCAAGGATATTTTGGAAGCTGCAACTTGGAGTTCAGTACACACCTTCACCAAACACTATCACTTACCACTTTACTCTAAGACTAGAGCTGGCTTCGCCACTGCAGTTCTGCAGGGCCTTCTAGCCTCCTCTAACCCTGTTTGACTCCACCTCCCATCCTTAGCTTTGGGATTCTACCCAAGTGTGATGACTGCAGCAGGGTAACACGATGAACATAGTACAGTTTTGTACCTACCATAAATGTAGATGTTCGAGTGTATACCCTGCTGCAGTCCAGGTTACCCTCCCTCCATCCCCTCTGACCTAACTAACTAAAACCTTTCAATGCCTTAAAATATGATACTACCTTTGTGGTGTATTTGCTTATAGCTGGAGGGATGTTTTGTTTGTGCTAAACTTTTATTATTGGTACTATCTACTGACCACCATTTTGGGGGGGGCACTTGACATCTGGGGCAAGAAAAACTGAAGAAAATGGCGTTGGATGCCTCCTATATACCCGTGGCGCACTAATGTCAGGGAAGAAGCGACAGCAACCGACGCCGGACCAAGACTTTGGAATTCAGGCCAAGTGTGATGACTGCAGCAGGGTATACACTCGAACATCTACATTTATGGTAGGTACAAAACTGTACTTTTTCCAAGATAAAAATTTTAGGTCTTTGGTTGCAGCAGGTTCAAAAAGCGGAGTGACCAAAGCTTGAAGAACCATAGTAAGGTCCCATGGGGGAACAGGATCCTTGATCGGGGGGGCGTAACAGGTCCCTTTGATAAAGGCTTTACACAGTCTGGAGGAGGCCATTGAGGCAGAATTCTCACCCACATGAAAATGAGAGATGGCAGCCAATTGAACTTTGACAGTAGAAGAACTAGCTTCCTGTTGAAAAATATTGGCTAGGAAATCAGGAATGGCAGAAATAGGAGCCATGAAGGGGTCTAAACTCCTTTGAGAAGTCCAAAAGGAAAAATGCCTCCATTTGCTGCGGTAAACCTTCCTGGTTGAAGACTTATGGAGCAGCCAAGCCGTGAGCTTTAAACTGTCCAGGTTTGGATGAAGAACCCCCGTTGGGTGTGAAATCATATCCTGAATGGGATCCAAGATCCAGGGTGGAGCCAGAAGATGAGACCAAAGGAAGGGGAAACCATACCCAGAGAGGCAAAAATGGGACAATGAGATTCACTTTGCTCCCCAGTCGATGAGCTTTCTGTAGAAACCTCGGAATAAGAGGTACTGGAGGGTAAGCATACAGAAGACTGGGAGGCCAAGTATGGACTAGAGCATCTGTGGGAGACTCCCCCAGCAGGAGGTTCAGAGTGAAAAACTCACTGCACTTCACGTTGGAAGGAGATGCAAAGAGATCACAGCAAGGCTGATCCCACTCCAGGAAGATCTGCTCTGCTACTGAAAGATTCAGAGACCACTCATAAGGCATCAGAATAGTCTGACTTAACCTGTCTGATAGAATGTTGGACCGCCCCAGAATGTGCGTTGCAATGAGAAAGTGACCGGTGGAGATTGCCCATTCCCACACTCTCATGGCCTTGTGACAAAAGGGATAAGGTCTGCTCCCTCCCTGTTTGTTGATGTACCAGACGACTGACATGTTGTCTGATTGAATTGCAATGGTTCCCAGAGGAAGAAAGGCATGAAGGACCTGCAAAGCCAAAAGAACCGCCCTTATCTCTAGAATGTTTATGTGAAAGCTGGTCTCTACAGGGGACCACAGGCCTTGGACTGTCCTGCCCGAACAATGCTTCCCCACCCGAGTTGGGAGGTGTCTGTGGTCACTGTGGCTTGGACAGGGGCTGAAGCAAAGGATCGTCCCTCCAAGATCTCCGGAGAGCACATCCACCACAGGAGGGATGACCAACAGACTCGACTGAGTCATATTGGATACAATAAAGGAAGTTCCAACAGGGACCAATGTACAGCTAGTGTTCACTGTAGAATTCTCATATGTAACTGGGCACATGGAAGAAGCGTTATGGTTGCTGCCATTGAACCTAAGGTCCTCAACACTGATTCTGCCAATGGAAGATGTGAAATGGTGAACGGTAGGTCAGAGAGACATGTATCCTCAGGTTTTGTACTCTCTCCGAGGTCAGGAAGATTTTGCAATGTAAGGTGTCTATCCTTGTCCCAGTGTAGTCTATCACCTGGACAGGATTTAGAAGTGATTTGTATGTGTTAATTGCGATCCCCAAATGCACAGCAAGCTTTAAAAATAATCCCTGGTTTGAGAAAGTAGACACCTGGTGGGAGCAGTGAGGAGCCAATAGTCCAGGTACGGGAAGACCTGAATCCCCTGAAGCCTCATGTGAGCCGCTACTACTGCCATCACTTTGGTGAACACCCTGGGGGCTGTGGTGAGACCAAAGGGTAGGGCTTGAAATTGGTAATGACTGGAGCTTCTCTGCATCTTTATGTGATAGTGGGCATCCTGGAGGTCTAACGAGCACATCCAGTCACTCTCTTGCAGATACGGCATGATGGACTGTAGTGTGACCATCCAGAATTTTTCTTTGGCAACTGACAGGTTTAGGGTAGATGGTTGCAGAATGGGCCTTAAGTCCCCCATTTTCTTTGGCACCATAAAAAACCTGGAGTAGAAGCCCGATCCGGACTGATCTGGGGGCACGGGTTTGATGGCTTGTTTTTCTAGTAGCTTGGAAATTTCCTGTGCTGCTGTCTCCCTTTACATGGGTGGTACATCTGGGAGGTGTTTGGGAGGAACCACAAAGTGGATAGAGTATTCTCTGTATATGATCTGAAGCACCCAGCGGCCTGATGTTACGGACTCCCATGCCGCCAGGTGCAATGACAGTCTTCCCCCGACTGCCTCCAGAGTACAGCAGTCAGGCAACCCCATCAGGGTTACTGTCCGGGCTTGTCCGAGAAAGGTTCTCGAGACCCAATATTCCTCTGACCCCTTCTGCCTCTGGGCCTGAGTTCTTTCTGTCCCCCTCTGCCTGTGGGGAAAGAAGATCACTGAGTGTCCCGGGAATATTGTGACTTCTGGAACCACATCTTCTTTTGCCCTGTCTGAGTCCAGGAAAAGGATCTTTGAGGGTTCGAAAAGCAGATTCCGATGACAGTGTCTTCCCATCCTTCTCACTCTGGACTAAAGTCTCTCTGACTGTCTTACCAAAGAGAGTAGAGCCGTCATAAGGGGCATTGGCAAAGGATGCCTTGAAAGGTTCTAAAAACTAACATAGTCTGAGCCAGGCCTTGCTCCTCATGGACATGCCAGACTCAACCACCCTAGCCGCTCCTTCAGTAGCATGTGAGAGGAGTCGCATGGACAAGTTGGAGACTGCTTTCAATGTGGCCATCCTTGCAGAGAACGAGTCCCTGTCCTCCTGCAACATGGACTTAGGGGGAGATTCAGCCAGCTCCTTGACCAGGTCGCACTGGAGTCTCATGACGTGGGCCAGGTAGTTCAGCACCCTAATGGAAAAGGTTGCTTCCCTAAGCGGTCCATCATCCATGACTCTTGGTCCGGAGGATGAACCAAGGAACTCTCTTAGGCTAGTTCCTTCTTTGTGGCTGCTGCTACCACCATAGCGTTTGTGGGGGAGCCCTTGTTCCACACTGGTCTATCTGAAGGTGGACTTCAGGATATTTAGGGATTGGTTTCATGGTGTCCGGCTCCTTCCAGGCCTGCAAGGTGACCAGGTCCACCAGGAGATCTGCAGGAGGGGACACCCAAGAAGTAGATGGGCCCATGCTGAAAGCCTCCAGGAACACAGACTCATCAGAAGAAGGTTTGGGTGCAGACCAACCTCCCTGTTGGCGAAGGATTTCCATGATGTCTCCAAAGGAGACATCCTCAGGAGGTGACCTGGGGAAACCTTCCCCATCATCCAAATCCATGTCCCCGGTGAGGGACTCGGGGGAGTTCAAGTGCCTCCTCTTACATGTGTGCTTGTGAGGCACGTCTCTGATGGGGCTCTCTGGGGGAACTCGCAAGCCACTTGTTCCTCAGAGGGAACCGTCTGGGGCTTCTCGGGCACTGGCTGTCCTTCTGGTAAAATGATGGGATTTGTAGATAGAGCCGAGGGGGTCAGGGTGGAATCAGAGGGGATAGTCAAGGTACTCGATCCAGTGGAGAGAACCCTTTCTACCACATTGAACACCGAGGGAGAATGAACCTCTGGGGAGCCATTAAGGAAGACGGTCTCCCCGAGTCCGAGACCAGAATCGAAGCCGGGCCCGAAGTGGATGGAGCTCCAAGGGAGAGAACTTGGCCCGACAATGCCGGAGCCGATGAAAAATGTTCTGCTCCTTCTGATCCAACACTCAAGCTCTGGCTCCGAAAGTCGCTCAGATCTGAACTGGTCAGATCCGACATGCTGCAGGCAGCTGTCGGTGTCGAGGAAGCAGATACCATCGGCGCCGACCCCCTGACTAAGGACATCCTCGGATCCGAGTACTCCGAACCCGGTGGATGGTTCAGAGAAGGAGAAGTTGGTGTGAAAAAGGGAAGCAAGCTCCCCCCTCCAGAGGGAGAGGGGGCTGGCAAGACCCCCATCTGCATCTGAGTACAAATGAACCTCCTCATCATTTTATCCATGTCACCTTCCGATTGGCCCTGTGTGGATCTCGATGAGGTCACGAACTCCGACCTGGCAGATCAAGGAACTGAAGCCCTAGATGGAGAACGTGTCTCCTTCAGCTCTGGGGAAAATCTCGGAGATCAGAGCTGTGGGGAGTCACGGATCCTAGGCTGACTTTTAGCAGGAGAAGGAAGGTCCGGGGACCTCTTACGTTTTTCTGGTCTGTGAGATTTTGACTCTGTCTCCTTCTCTCTGCACCTTTTCCGCTCCACTTCCACAGGCTTTGAAATGGGAGGTTGAGTCCCAGCCTGGGAGGGAGGAGAAGCAAGGGCAAGAGAGGAAGGAGAGGTGGCCACAGCAGCCGCTGTGGCCAAAGCCAAGGATGAGGCAACCGCCTCAGAAGTGGGATGAAGGCATTTCAGGGCCAACTTGGCCTTCCTGTCCTTGATAGCTTTTGGGTTAAAACCCGCGCATATAGAGCAGTCAGTATTCAGATGGGCAATGCCCAAGCACATTACACAAAGAGTGTGGCCATCTGCTGGAGACAGTTTATGGCCAAACTCAGTGCACATTTTAAACACAGGCTTATCAGCCATGCTTCTATCCAAGCCACTCAAAGTAGAGAAGGGAAAAAAGGAGAGACAAAAATCCCACTCAGACCACTCACCACACACTCAAGTCACACAGAGCACACTGAGGGGGGAGGGGAAGCAAAGCACATTAACAAACTAATTCTAAACTACAAAAAGGGTTGTATTATATGATGCACCAGCAAGAGGAGGAGAAGAGGCAACCTACACTAAACACATACTAATATTACAGAGAAAAAAGCTGCTTAAAAGCAGAAAACCCCACTCACTACTCGGAGTTCAGGAGATCATGATGCTTCAGCAAGCTGTGGTAAACGAGATCTGGGGGTTGGAAGGTAGTGGAGGTATATTATGGGTAAGGGGAGGAGCTTGGAGCTCGGAGAAGATGCTAGTGAAATTGCCAGCTCGGATCCTATACAGATCCGGTATCCCACAGGTTGAAGACCAAATGAAGTAAACTACTTCAGATTATGAATTGCATTTCCATTTCAGTAAATCAACATGTCAAACTTATGTATGTTTAGAAACTTTGCAAGAATTAGTTTTGTTATTGTTTAAGCAAATAGAAATTAATAAAGCTATAAAGTTAAGTAGAAGATGGCTGCATGCTTTATGTATCTATTTTATGAAATCAGTAGTGAAATGTAGTGCAGTCTGTATAAAACAGAGCATTATTTTGAACTCATTACATTCTATGCTGTCCTGTGTTATGAACAAAAATATGAATTGCATTTCCATTTCAATAAATCAACACATTAAACTTGTGTATGTTTAGAAACTTTGCAAGAATTAGTTTTCTTATTGTTTAGGCAAATAGAATTTGATTTTCCCTTTTGAAGATGAGAAAGGTGAAAACTGATTTCACTGTATTCAGTAATATGTATGTGTACGTATAGGTATATATACACATACATGCATATGTATATGCCCAATATTTATATATATTAGTTGTAATATTTATAAATATATATATGTGTGTGTAAGTTTTATCTATGTATCTATATATGTTTGTGTGTTTCAAATAAGAAGCATGTTATAGTTTGTATAAATATTATTTTTTTCCAAATGTATAGGTTCTTCTGCGAACAGATGAGTGTATCAGAGCCCTGAACCTCATATGTGACATTAATGGAGGTAAACAAGTAACAAATGCATTACCCTTGCATTTTGACTTCACTGCTTTAAAGGTAAGTAAATACAGCAACTTATGACTCTCACATTAAGAATATGACATTATTTCTATCAAGAATTTGTAAAGAGTGGGTAATTTTGTTGCACAGAACTATTAGTGTACCTGTTTATGCATAATACAATATGTGTATGCCTGCTTGGCAAAAATAAAAATCCCTTATATTCTGCCATTTACCCAGATGTCCTTCAAGGATGCATCTGCAGTCCTAACAAATGGGTTGTCCTGTCGTCAGGCAGCCCTTCGGTCGGCCAGATTCCAAAGTCTGGGTCTGGCTTCGGCTGGTGTCGCACTTCACCCGACGTCATAGCTGCAGTTCTTCGGGTATAAAGGCATCAGCCGACGCCATTTTCCTCAGTCTTTCTTGCCGCGTGGCGCCCGAAGCAGAAGCTGTTCGCAAGTGCCGGTCGGTCAGATCCAGAGTTTACTACTACCGAATACTACTTCGAAGACTTCTAAAAAGCTAAGTACCCCGTTGGGGACTCTTCCTTGCCTCAGCCGATGTCAGAAAAAGTGAATAACTGTTTAACTTGTGGGAAACAAATACCTCATAAAGATTTCCACTCTTACTGCTTACCTTGTTTAGGCCCAGACCACGACGTAGCAGCTTGTCTAGCCTGTGCTTCCTTTAACCGACGGACGCTTAGACGTCGGTCAGAGTTTGCTGAGCAGTTTTTCGGTTCTGATTTTGCGTATATTATGCCGTCGGATCCTCCGACTACACAAATTGCCAAAAAACGCAAAGAAAAGGACCGACACTCGCGGTCCGCGGTTTCGTCCGAAACCGCGGTTAAGCAAACAGCGAGTGTCTCTATTTCGGCCGAAACCGAGCAAACGGTCCTTGTTTCAGCCGAATCCATGCCTTCTACCAAGGCCTCTTCTAACCTGGTAGAATCGGCTTCGGAAATACAACCTGCTGCTGTGGTTTCACAGGAATTGTCGGACACTATCCCCTTGGATGTATCCACCCCTGCACGTGGAGCTGCTAGGCCTCCTGCAGCCATGTCCATTAAGGCTTTTGCCAGGGCTAAAGCAGCTAAAACTACTAAGTCTGTGCCTGTTAAGCCCCCCTTTCACAGGCCCAGTTCCAGTTCCCAAATGCTTTCTTTGGCAGAGGATCTCATCTCTTTAATAAGGGGATCCCAACCTCATCCAGACAGGGCCTCTCAGCCACCTCCAGAGAAGAGACCTAGAGCAGAGCCCCCTGAGCCAGTGTCCTCGGATGATTCTTCGGATGATTCAGACAATACAGACCCTCCAGAGGCTCCTTATTCTCCCTACGAGGACTCTGATGCTGAAGAGTCGATTCCTTCTGCCTCTCCACCTGAGGAATTTTCCTTTGGGGAAACCTTACATGCCATGAGGGAACAATTTCAGTGGCAGGGCCAAGACTTTTCAGATTCCAGGAAAAGGCTTAGGACCTTTTTGCATTTACCACAACATTGGCCTTTAGCTATACCTCCAGTTCTTTCTGTTGTAGATGATGCATTTAATGATGCTTGTACTGCTCCTGATTCTTTACCTCCAGCCCCTGCTAAGCCCGATAGGTTCTACAGGGTCCCGGACACACATCACCATTTATACAAGGCTCCTTTTGCAGATCCCGAGACTATCTCCCAGGGCCTAAGGCAGTAGCATCTACCTCTGTTAAAAATCCCTCCCTCTGAAAGGGAATCCAGGTCCTTAGAGAGATGGGGTAAAAAAGTATACACCTCTGCTACTCTGTCAGCTAGGGCCTTGAACTGTCAGTTTCATATGATCCAATATCAGGAGTTTATGCTTGATCAGTTAACTAAGAAACTGTCCTCTGATGATTCTTTAGATAAGAAATATGTTCTGGAAATGGTGCATAACATTCAGCAAGTTAGTAACCATTCTTTAAAATGCAGCTATGATGCACTGGAGGCTTCCTTTAGATCAGCCATGACTGGCACAGTTATCAGAAGGCATGCATGGTTGAAAGAATAGGCCTTGCCGGACCATGTCAAATCAAAATTATTAGATGCTCCCATGGACAAGGTCAATTTATTTGGTTCTCCTGCTCAGCAGGTATTGAAGAAAATGGAAGAGAAGGCAAAATCTGTACAAACAGTGAAAGATTTCTTACAGGTGCAACCTCCAAGGTTTAGCAGGAACTGGCCCTCCAAAAATTGGTCCTTTCCAGACTCCTCTAAAACACAGAGAGGCAGGAATAGGCGTTCAAGAGGCAGAAATCAATCCAGGGGTGCCTACAGGGGACGCCAGTGGCAGGGCAACAACCAGCGAGGCACAGACACAGCCACTACCACTGCAACAGGACAATCACAGTGACTTGGCCCTGGCACCGCCTACCAGAGAACAGCTAGCAGCACCCTTAGGCAGAAAGCTAGCCTTATTTTCAAAGAACTGGCATTACATCACAAGGGACAAGTGGATTTTGCAAACTATAGACCAAGGTTACAGGTTTCATTTCCATACTTTACCAGGAAAAAGAGGAATGCCAAACCTACCACCAAATCAAAAGATAGAAGCTCTAAAACAAATAGCTCAACTAGTAAGAATCAGAGCTGTGGAAAAGGTACCATCTATGGAACAAGGAAAGGGATTTTACTCCAGACTCTTCCTGGTACCAAGAAAAGAGGAAAAATGGAGGCCTATTCTCGACCTGTCCGCTTTAAACACATTCCTCATTGTTCCAAAATTCAAAATGCTGACCCTACAGCAGCTTCTTCCCATGCTGGGCAAGGAGTCTTGGCTGGTAACTCTAGATCTCAAGGAGGCATACCTGCACGTCCCCATATGACCAAATTGCAGAAGATACCTCAGATTTCTTGCAGGATCAGAGCATTATCAATTCTCAGCATTGCCCTTTGGCTTATCTACTGCACCCAGAGTGTTCACGAAATGCCTGGCATCAGTAATCGCTCATTGCAGACTTCAGGGAATACAAATTTATCCCTACCTGGACGACTGCCTCATACAAGCGGACAACAAAACAAGCTAACAGAAGACTTACAAAGAGTCATTTACTTGCTGCAAGCCCTGGGATATACAGTCAGTATAAAAAAGTCAAGGCTGATACCATCCCAAAGAATAACCTTTTTAGGTGCAGAGCTGGACACATCAAAGCAGATGGCATTCCTAACTGTGGAAAAACAAGAACAACTTCCTCTCTACTTCTTGGCATTAACAAAGCAGAACCATCTAACAGCAAGAAAAGTACTGCAAGCCCTGGGCTTCATGGCATCCTGCATAATTCTGGTCCCTCATGCCAGACTGCATATGAGAAAACTACAGTGGTACCTGAAGAATTTATGGTCTCAACGCAGACACAGCCTAGAAACCAAAATCCCACTAATACCATGCCTGAAGCAAGAGTTCCTATGGTGGGCTCAGGCCTGTCAATCAAACGAAGGTTTGCCATTCTACAGCATTCAACCAAGCCAAACCATCACAACGGATGCCTCAGACCTCGGTTGGGGGGCCCACATGCTGGACAAGTGCATACAAGGCCTATGGACTCAAGATCAACTGCACCTGCACATAAATCTAAAGGAAATGCTAGCAGTAAAATTGGCAATCCAGACATTCAGACCATTCCTCCAAGAAGGACAGTTGATGATAAGGACAGACAACACCACAGTTATGTGGTACATCAACAAACAGGGAGGCACACATTCGTACCCTCTATGCCAGATGGCACTGGACCTATGGAATGTGGCTCTGAGCTGCAACATTCAGTTACAGGCAATTTTTGTACCGGGAAAAGAGAACATTCTAGCAGACATATTAAGCAGAACTACCACGGATGCCCACGAATGGATGCTACACCCGGACATCTTCGAAGCCATCACAAGAAAATGGGGACTACCACAAATAGACTTATTTGCATCCCCACTCAATCACCAGCTCAAGAAATTCTGCACAAGAACGTACCACCCACTTGCTTGGAAGGTGGACTCCCTATCTTTCAGTTGGAACAGCCTGACAGCATATGCATTCCCACCACTTCCTTTGATGCACAAGGTGCTATTGAAGATCAAAGAGGAACGTCCAAGGATCATTCTGATAGCTCCAGACTGGCCAAGACAACATTGGTACCCATTACTGAGGAGCATGTCTCAGGGACAAATGTGGACACTACCCCTGATCCCATTGCTGTTAACACAGAACAGCTGCAACATACTGCATCCAAACCTGAAAACTCTGCAGCTGACTGCCTGGAACATTACATAAGAGCAACTAACCCAAATTTATCCCAAAGGGTTAAAGACATTATCCTTGAGGCTCGCAGACCTTCTACAAGAAAGAATTATGCAGCAAAATGGAAAAGATATCTCATTTGGAGTACTGCAAAGGGAAAAGATGTGTCACTGGTAAACATAGCCAACATCCGGGAGTACTTGGCAGAGCTCTTCCATGCAGGCCTGTCCTATTCCTCCATTCAAGATACACGCATCAGCTATTTCGGCAGAATACAGTTTGGATCCCCCTGTCTTCTCACACCCTCTGCTCAGGCAGTTTCTGAGAGGAATTAAAAATGTAAAGCCTCCTAGGAAACCACCATTGCCAGCATGGGACTTGAACTTCGTGCTAGAAAAATTGACACTTCCTCCTTTCGAACCAGCAGCAACAGCAGAATTACAATACTTATCCTGGAAGACTGCTTTCCTTCTAGCAATCACCTCAGCAAGAAGGGTTTCTGAACTACAGGCATTAATGGCAGTGCAACCCTTCCTGATCTTCCATCAAGACAGAGTGTCCATGAGAACAAATCCTACATTTATGCCTAAGGTGGTATCCAGAGTCTCTTTAAACCAGGCTATCCACCTACCTACATTCTTCCCCAACCCACAGAACAGGGGAGAAAGACCGTTGCATACCTTGGATGTGCATAGACAATTACGCTACTACCTGGACAGGACCAAGTGCAATAGAAAAACTGACCAGCTTCTGGTAGCATATGCAACAGGAAGGGAAGGAAAAGCAATTTCAAAACAGACAATCTCCAAGTGGATAGGAAATTGCATTAGATTTTGTTACTCCTTCCATGGAAAGAAAACTCCAGAGAACATCAGGCCTCACTCCACAAGGGCTACAGCCACCACTACAGCTTTCTTACGAGGGGTGGCTACCAAGGACATTATAGAGGCTGCTACTTGGACCTCCGTGCATACATTTGCCAAGCATTATAATTTACCTTTATACTCTAGATCCCGAGCAGGTTTTGCCACTGCTGTTTTGCAAGGGGATCCTATCTACACCATAATCTCTCTTCCTTCCTCCTCCCCTAGTTTGGCTATGGTATTCTACCCATTTGTTATAGGTTCATAGGTTCATAGGTTCATACTAGGCTATCTGCCCAAGGGCATTTATAAGCCTAGCCCATAGTTATTTGGCTTTCGCCACCCCTTTAGTTTGAATAAAACTATGCCTATTATTTTGCTGTGCCTCTGTCAAGCAGTGACACTGAAGTAATCCCTGGGGTATATCTGCGATCCCCCATCCATTGGTCAAGATTCCTCTTGAACAAGGCCAGTGAGGTGCTCTGCCTCACATGTACCGGGATTTTGTTCCACAGCATAGGGAGTCTCTGGGTGATGAATCTGTCCCTCCAGCATGTTCTATTAATAACCGTGTCAAGGTTTAAGTCTCCTGACTTGTGGTTCTGAGGGATCTAGATTTTTTGAGGTGAAGCATATTCATCAAATCAGGGTTTGACATGGCCTTATATGTCAGGCACAGGTCACCTCTGAGCAAGCGGTATGAGACTGAATAGAGCTGGAGTTCTTTCAGTCGGGCAGCATAAGACATATTTTTGAGACCCTTTATCCTTTTGGTGAGGAACTTTTGGGGCCTTTCCAGCTGCTGCAGGTGTCTGGTCAGATACATTCCGAATGGGGCATTGTACTCAATCATAGGTCTAATGAGTGATGAGTACAGTGGGGCGATGACCTCCCTTGATCTAGATGTGAATCCCTTCATGATCAGGTGGGCAATGTAGAAGGTTTTCCTAACTACTTTAGCAACATGAGTGTCAAACGAAAGGCTACTGTCAACCTGGGTCCCCAGATCCCTGATGACTTCTTCTGTGCTCAGTGGATTGCCACCTATATGGTAGCTAGGGGTAACCTTGTTTTTCCGCAAGGGTATGACTATGCATTTCTTGGCATTTAACTTTAGGCCATGGCTCTGGCACCAGTTATCCGTTTCTGTGAGGCCCTTCTGAAGGATATCTGTGTCAGATGTGTTTTCGACTATGGCCTAGTTTGCAGTCATCTGCAAACTTTGTCAGCCATAACCCTCCTGTGTTTGCTTGTACTTCAGAAAAGTAGATGCCGAACAAGAGTGGACCCAGGACTGAGCCCTGTGGGACACCACTTGTGACAGGCTTTGAGTCTGACATGGCTCCAGCAACTCTGACCCTGTGGGTTCTGTCACTTAGCCAGTTTGCAACCCATCTTGTGATGTATGGGTTTACATTCAAGCTGATGAGTTTTTGATGATACCTGAGTGGGGTATTGTGTCAAGGCCTTTGCCAGGTCAAGGTAGGCTGTATGGACTGCCTTTCCTCATCAATGGCCTTGGTGACTGTCTCGAAAAAGTCAACCAAGTTTAAAAGGCATGATCTGCCTTTGACAAAGCCAAACTGGGTTGGATCCAAAGTCTGCAAGTTCCCTATGTCTTTATTTATGAGTTCCATTATGATCCTCTCCATGGCTTTGCAGATAAGGCTTGTCAAGCTAATGGGACGGTAATTTCCAGGGTCGGTGGAGGCACCGCCTTTGTGAAGTGGGACCACAGTCGCTGCGGCGCCACTCCTTGGGTACGTATCCTGAGGTGAGGCTAAGATTAAACAGCTGTCCTAACTGCGGGTTTAATTCCTCATTGAGTTCATGGAGCACACAGCCGGGGACACCATCCGTCCCATGGATGCTGTGTTTTTGCTTTGGAGAGAGCAGTTCTCACCTGGGCGTTGGAGATGTTTGGGGGCTACAATCCTCTGGTATAGATATCTCTCCTTTGGGGGAGGGGAGAAGTTTGCACTGAACCTGTCAGCCAGTATGTTGGCAATGTGTGTAGGTTCAGTAATCTTCACATCATTTTGAACTAATTCTGAGCATATCTGGGAGTTTCCTCCTAGGTTTCTAACATAGCTAAAGAAGGCCTTATGATTGTCTTTTGAATCCTTGGCGATTTTTCTCTCAAAATTTGCCTTGGATGATTTTATGAGAGCTCTTACTTTTTTACTTATAATGATCAAGGGTGTCTTACCTTTCAAGGATTTTGCTCTATCTTGTAGTAGCTTCCTCCTTTTGTTATAGAGCTTGTTTATGGCTGGGGTCCACCAGACTGGACGCTTGCCTTTGGTACAAAGAGTCTTAGTTTTGTTTGGGATTGCCTGATCCATGCAGTCCTGTAGGTGCTGGTAGAAAGCATTTGTAAGTGATTCAGCGGTTTGAGTAATGTTTACCACTGGCTCAGGGGCCTTAAAGGAGACCACACTAGTTTTTAGAAGTGTGAAGTCGGCTTTTGAGAAGTTTTTCACTGTGGTCTTTTTTGTTTCAGGTGGGGCGGGATGAGGACCTCCAGCGAGATTAGTTTATGATCTGATCTCACCAGTGAGGGGTATACTTCCGGTGTTGAACATTGTGATCCCATGTTCGTGATGATGAGATCAAGTATGTTTTCTCCTCTTGTGGGGATGGTGACTAGTTGTTCCATGGCATTTGAGTTTATGAACTCCAGGAACCTTTGGGCTAGAGTGTTTGGGCTTGAGTAGTGTTCCCAGTCTATATTAGGGTAGTTGAAGTCACCTAGTATGATGGTGTTTGGAGATACATTTATCCCCTCCATTGTTTTCAGGAAGGCCATGTGAGGTTCCTGAGTTTGAGAGGGTGGCCTGTAACATGCTACAAATTGCAGAGCAGTCTTGCCTATGGTTAATTGCACCTGGATGGTCTCCGATGCATTGTGCGTTGCCACCAACCTTGAGGTGTAGGTGTCCTTTATGAATATGGACACCCCCCCTCCTTTCTTGGTGTTGTCCGGATTTTGGGGCCGGAACGCATGATATGAGGTGAAACCTGCTAGTGCTGGGGTGCTCTCAGGAGCCTTGAACCAGGTTTCTGTCACAGCACAGACATCTATGTTCTCCATACTGAGAAGGGCCTCGAGTGCGTGCATCTTGAGATTGAGACTTCTGGCATTGAGCAGCATTACCCTTAGTTTTTTTACTTTTTGTGTTCTAGGGTGGTAGGTTTAGAATTTGAGCCTTGCCTAAAAAAGGCACTATGGGGGTGGCAAGAGCCTTTGCCAATATCCGGAAGCCTAGGGGTGACAGGTGCAAGCCGTCCCTTGCGAAGCAGCGTGGCTTGTCCAGCATGTCATCCCAGGCAGACAGACATTGGATCCCCTTTGAATGACACCAGAATTTAAGCCAATTATTAAAGCTGATCATCTTATCACTGTATTGTGGCATCATTCTAGGTGAAGGTAGGATACTGCTCAAGGTCAGGGTCATACCTGCCTGGGCTACATAATCAGAGAGCTCCTCAATGTCTCTTTTCATGTAGTCCAAGGAGTTAGGACTGCAGATGCATCCTTGAAGGACATAGTACAGTTTTGTACCTACCATAAATGTAGATGTCCGATAGGAATGCATCTGCAGTCAGGATTACCCACCCGCCTTCCCCTCTGTGGTACTCCTAGGGTATTTGCCATCTTTCAGCTAGCTTGGGGGGGATCTATTATGGTGTATTTGTTTGTATATATGTACATACATGCTTATTTTATGTGTTTGCTGCTCTCTACTATTTGGAAACATTGGCATTTATCCAAATTTAGCCATTCAAGAGGGCACCTGGCATCTGGGGCAAGAAACACTGAGGAAAATGGCGTCGGCTGATGCCTTTATACCTGAAGAACTGCAGCTATGACGTCGGGTGAAGTGCGACACCAGCCGAAGCCAGACCCAGACTTTGGAATCCGGCCGACCGAAGGGCTGCCTGACGACAGGACAACCCATTTGTTAGGACTGCAGATGCATTCCTATCGGACATCTACATTTATGGTAGGTACAAAACTGTACTTTCACTGACCTTTCCAAGATTAAATACTGTAATAAGCACCTGGTGTGCTATTTCATCCACAGTTTTTGCTCCATTTTTCAGGCAAATCTAAGCCAGAGGAACCTTCTTCTGTTGACTACCAGATGTATAGTTGCATGTTATTCCCAGTTACCACAGTTCCTTAAAGTTGGTGACTTCCATGTCCCTCGTTAGAATGTGATTGTTATGCATTAGTAAGTGAAGCTACTACTACTATCTGTCCTTATTTATTAGTTTTTTTGTTTGTTAACTTAAGTACACTGATCCATAGGTAGGTAGGTACTAGGCAGTAGGCTATCGGCCCTAGGGCCCATACAAGCCTAGCCAAAAAATGTACCCTGGCATTCGCCAACGAAGAAAATTATTTTCCTGTGCCCCTGTCGAGCAGAGCCACAGAAGTGATCCTCGGGGTGAATTTCCCATTTCCCATCCAGTAATCAAGATTTTTCTTTGGACCCTCTTTAGCTATAAATGGGCCATTGGCATTTAAAGTATAATAAACCATGACAGCTTGTTAATATAAATTATAATTGAACCACAATAGATGGCTTACATAAAACATAATTATAGCAAAACAGATACACAATGCATGTTGCTACATTAACTGTTTGAGCCAGATGAACTACAGCAAAGTAAGGCACTACAAGCAGTAGGTCTGTTTAACAATATGCACTTATAGCAGACATTTGTTATTGAACATCACCAAGTTATAAGGTTTTGTTAAGGTGGATTATGCAGCCACAAAAATTGTCAAATGCGTGTACATTGGACATCTGGAATCTGGCAACCTAACCATAAAGTTAGTGCATTTCCTAAGTAATCCATAACAAATCCCTAGGGTCAGACTAAAAAGATGATTAATTTACGTGAAGCAGCACTGTAGGGCAGTGGTGTGTGGGCCTTGTATTCCAAACAACTATTTGTAACACAGTAGTCATGCTGGCAAAAACTGCACTCTGCCTAAAACCTAGGGACAAAGATATGCCAATCAAAATGCCATGCCAGGGAGCCTGTGCCTTACATAAACAGAGTTTTGATTTGCAGAAATGTGATCTAAGATGTAGTTGCTTAAGCCATTATCTAAGAAGTGTCTGCTTCCTAGCTAGATAGTAAAGTAGCCTGAGTCCGGTCCTAAAAATATTGAAACCATGCAGTTGTGTAAGTATTAACCATAATCATAGATGTTCGAATGATCACTGCTGCAGTACCTAAGGTATGTGGGTTATATCCTGCTAAGAAAATAACAGCCAGACAGATTCAAAAGCTTTTAGAGGATCCTCCAGGCACCCAAACCATTAGCTTGACCTAGGCTGACTAAAAGCTAGGTTTGGGTGCCAAGACCTTCAGATCTTTCATGCTAAAAGAGAGTGGGAGGCTAAAGCCCTTGGATGATAATGCTGGGAATATAACAGTAAAAATTCCACACCCTGGCATAAAAAACATACAGAAGTAAGGTGGATGGTGGGTGGGATTGCCTACTGTAGCAGAGATCATTTGAACATCTACAGTTTATGGTAAGTTTACCTACACAACTGCACTATCTTCTTCATAAGGATCCCTGCTGCAGTAGAATACGCTATATGGGTAGATTATCGTAGCTTAAACTGACAAGGAAAAAGAATGTTGAGGGTCCTGGATCCCCTGGGGAATGGGACTAGTAAAGCCTGTCCTAGACATGGAGAATGAATCTAGTTCATACTGCTTTGTAAATGTGTGCCTATAGGACCAAGTTGCTGCTTCTAGAACACTTCTAGAATCCATCATTTACAAAAAAGCCACAGGTGAAGCCAAGGCCCTTGTAGG
This sequence comes from Protopterus annectens, assembly GCF_019279795.1. Taxonomy (NCBI): domain Eukaryota; kingdom Metazoa; phylum Chordata; order Ceratodontiformes; family Protopteridae; genus Protopterus; species Protopterus annectens. The sequence goes on along the minus strand of NC_056729.1, from coordinate 1,067,242,381 downwards.
GTGAGCTTTGATCCTGCCTGAAATTGTTTTATTTTGTTGTGGTGGGTTTAACAAAAATTAATAGCATGAAACAACCATTTTAAAATAGTCTGTTTTGATGCAGTTTGTCCTTTTTTCTTTACCTTCACAAGAAATGAAGAAAGACGTTATGAAGGATTTTGTTCTGTCAAAATAGTACCTTTCCCTATCTGTGCATTTGGTGACTACAGTTACCTGCCCTCAGAACTGCATTAGATGATGTCTGATGCACAACATGGCCAAGCAGTGCACTGTGGAGCATAGCCTGGGTAGATTGTTGCATGCGTCAGTTTCAAATTGCTAAAAGATAGGTACTGTCATCATTTGCAAACAAACTGAGACTACATAAAACCTCATATTCCTTGAGTAGCTCTTACAGCCTCATACTAAAACAATCTCATTTCTCCTCAGGCACCCATGAAAGATTTTTCATAAAGTAAGTCCCTGCATCTTGGACTTCATTTCCTAAAGTAACTAACAGCCATACTGATGCATCAAACTTTGAAGGAAAGGTTTAAGCAGCATTTACATGAAGAATTTAGATGTTCCTGTTATAGAGATCCAAGATGACTTATTCGCACTCACTTTCTGGCAGACTAAAAATTAGTTTAGTTTTCACTTATGGTACTGTATTTCTATAGAAAGCCTGTTAGAAACAATCAATACAGAAAGTGCATTGTACAAATATCTAATCTGCATATACTATGATGTGTTTTTGTAATTAGTTTTATGTTATTTATAGGTTTTGTCAGTGTTTTCCATATCTGACCATTTTTATAATCGTTGCCAAATGGTGTGTCCAAGTTAAGTAGAAGGTTAAAATAAGAGTCCTCTACCAGTCCACAAATCCAATTAAATAGCAAGCAAACACAGAAACAATCAAATATGAACTTAACAATCTTTGTTGTGTCTAATCTGGCCAATAGTTTTGGACCAGACACTACCTCTTTGTCAGTGCCACATCATATTACTCCCACCCTTGCCTCACTTGGTTTTTCCCCTCCAGCCATTTCTTCCTACAGCTCCTCATCTGATACTTCCTCTGCCATTGGCTTTGGTCTCTCTGATTCCCTGATGGCAATCCCTTGCTGTAGCTGTCTGTTTACAGTTATGTTGTGCAGTATTGCACAGACATTCGATATCTTGCTGCAGCTCTCCAGAACATACTGTAGCATGCCACCAGAGGAAGCAGGCCTTCATCTTTCCAAACACTTGCTTAACAATGTTGTGAGTCTGCAACAACAGTGCTGTATTGCATTGCATCTCAGCCATACTATGTCGGTTGTGTATCAGTTTCATAAGCCATGGCTCAAGGGCATATTCAGCACTACTAGTTAGATGCCTCTGCTGGAAATCACCCCACACAAATTTCTGTTATACAGAGGACATGCGTCTGATGTGAGAATTGTGGAAACTCCCTGGGTTATACACATACGCAATGCAAATGATACACTATGTGTTGCACAGACCACCTAGCATTTGATGGAATAGAAATCCTATCAGTTAATATACTACTGTCCATGTGGACCAGGGAGGCCATGATAATTATATGGGTACAGCCATTGGTCCATAGAATCTCAGGGAAATGTGATATTTCATAGAATACCTGCATAGAGTTATTTCTGTTCTCTGTGGTCCTTGGGAACCATATGTAGTCCTTCACAGGCTGCAGCATCACATCAAAAAACGGGTGAATTTGGTTTTTAGCAGATGTCTGTAATACTGTCACCATGTCCCTAATGGTCACTGGAAAGTCCATATAGCAAGACTGGTCAAAGTTACACATCCCATACTGTCCACAGTAATCAGCATTGAACGCATCCTATGGGATTCCGTGTGAGAATGACAAATGTCTAGCAGCTGCCATATGGCTTCTGTTACTACACAATGGTGGGCAACTATGTCCCTGTTATGGAGGTGATCATAGGAGTTTACTAAGCTAATGGTCCTAGAGCCTTTTTAAGGTAGCTATTCTTGCCCAAATGTTCCCAGTTATCAGTGTGTTAAGTGTCATGGTGTATTATGTGAGGCCAGATTCTTCTGCAATACAGAGGGTGACAGTCCTCCCCATAGCAGTCACTGGCTGTGAGAGAGGCTTTCAATGTGTACTTCACCTAGTATAGTAGCATAGTCTGTTTCCATATTCACAGAGAAATCATTGCATACAAGCTTGCTGACAGCCGTGACACAGTTTACACTTTTTATATGTTTCTGAATTGTTCTGCCATATTGTTTACCCTCATTTGCATTTGTAGTGATTCTCATTTCCATCACATTATATGTTCATTAGTGAATGATGCTGAGTACACAGTTTTGCCTGCTTGCGAGACTGCAATAACTTATTTTTGTTTTTATATTTGGTATAATGGTTAAAGTCTTAGCCTCCATGCACAAGGTACAATGTTCGATCCTGACCTGTGACCAATGCTTGTTTGGAGTTTGCACGTTTTCCTTGTGTAATTACCATCTCAGACTCGCCGGGAATAGAATTGTGGGTAGCAGCATAGACTCTAGAGTAATGGTGTCCTATAAGGGAAGAGTTGTGTAGTCCAACTGCTTTGGGGATCTACTGTGGTGCACAATATCCTCAAGATAGGAGAACATGGATCAAAGACTGTGTGGCATGTCAGGGCTAGCCACTTGATGGTGAAAAATATGGCTGTAGGTGATTCAGTCGTGATGACTAATGTCGCCACATGAGCATGGGTATTTGCTGGCGATAGGTGGTCAGGTATCCATGCTAATGGTGGGATGGGTGTATGTGCCCCTATTGGCCAGTCTGTGTCCAAAGGCCCAGCATCCCTGGGTCAATAAGCTACTGGTTGGCTGGTGTCCAGTTGCCCAGCTTGAGTTACTTGGGATAGCTCTGTTAAGCGAAAGCTGGATGTAAAACCATTCAACAGTGAACTAAGTACTGCTGCACTCACTGTAGGTTCACTGACAGGATGGAGCTTGGAATTGGATGACATGATGGTAAGGAGAAGTCTCGACATCCTATATGTCCAGGAGACAAAGCAGTGCAGCAAAGCCACTTGGCTTGGGATCCAGAGTCTGCCATTCAGGAGGATGACAGGCTAGAAATTATGTTGGAATTGTGGTGAGGGAGAGGCTTCAGAAGACAATTAGGGATGTCATCAGAATTTGTGATGGACTCATGGCAATCAGACTCCAGCCTAATGATAGGGCGGTATTCATAATCTCAGCCTCTCTCTTACAGCAAGGTTGTGATACTAAGAACATGTGTGCATTCGGACAGCAGTTGCAGGACCTGCTAGATAAAGAAGAGTAACATGAATTGGAGTTAGTAATGGGTGACCCAAATGCACATATTAGGACAGACACAACAGAATATGAGGAGCTGCCTGGGCCACATGGGTATGGCAACAGGAATAAAGAATGGAGAGGCCTTTCTAGACTTTGTCTACCAAATGGCTTGATAATGACCAATACATGTTAGCAAGAGAGACAGTCACACAGTCACATACAAGAATGGCCAACATGTAACTCAGGTAGACTTTCTCCTAGTAAAGAAAGAACACTGGCGTAGAATCAATGATTGCAATGTCATCCCCAGTGAAACATTCAGCCCACAACATAAACCACTGGTTGCCACCCTCAGCAGCAAGCAGTGGTTAGAGAAGTCTCTAATGTCAAAAGGGACCAAGCTGAAGACCTGGAAGTTGACAGGAGAGAAAGCACACCAGTTCATGGAATTACTTTGAGCTGTAGCACCCCAAGAAGACAAAATAAGTGGAACTGAAGAAAAATGTCTATGCCTCAAAACAGCATGCGTGAGGATTACAGAACAGATATGTGGTGGATCCAGGTATGGAAGTAAGGGACATAAGGAAAGCTGGTGGTGGAATGCAAAAGTTCAGGAAGTCATCAAAAGAAAAGAGGAATGCAGGAAAAAGTAATAGTTATAAAATATGGACCAATCTAGGAAGAAATACTGGTTGGCTAAAAAAGAGGCTAAAAATGGACTTGCAGTAGTAAAGAACAAGACATCAGAAGCATTCTACCAGCTTCTGGAAAGTGACTCGGTAGAAGGCATAAAGAAACTGTATCGGATTGCAAGGCAGAGACAGAAAGATAAAGATAGTCAGACTACCTTAATAAGAGATGCCAGTAACAACCTGGTCACAAGTGCAAAGGATGTCAAAGGCATATGGAGGAAGTACTTCCTGTAGCTTCTGACAAAGAAAACCCCTCATAAGCTGTACTGCCCCAGACAGCCAACAACAAGAGAAGAAGAGGAGGCAACCACAGAAGAAGTAAGAACAACACTAAGAAAAATTAAGTCAAGGAAAGCCACAGGCTTCGATGCAGTTACAGTAGATATGATAATGATGTTGAGTGAAATAAGGGAGAAATGGCTTCTGAGGGTACTCGCAGCAGTATGGAGAGAAACGTGTATCCCATGTGACTGGAGAATAAACATACTAGTGCCAGTGTGTTCAAAAGCAAAGGGGGCAGTCACAACTGTGGGCAGTGCAGAGATATCAAACTCCTGTCGCACTGCATGAAAGTTAAGGAGAGGGTGATTGATAAATACTCAGAGTAGTAGAAAGTAAGATGGGAGATGAGTAATTCAGATTCAGATCATGGTGCAGCACACATGACCCAATGTTTGCAGTAAGACAGAAACTTGAGAAGAAGCTAGAAATGAGGAGAGAGTCCAGTTTGGCATTCCTAGACTTGGCAAAAGCATATGACAAGGTCCCAGCTGATTTGGACAGTCCTGCTGGTGTTTGAAATGCCAGAAACATTAGTAAAATTAGTGCAAACTATGTACAAGGAACCAATGACTGAATTATGAACCGTGTTCTGTCTCACAGAGGGTTCCCAGTGGGAGCAGGTGTACATCAATCAGGGTTCAGCTCCAAGCCCAGTACTGTTCATACTGGTGAGAGATGACATTAGCAAACAGGTCAAAGGAGACAGATCAACTAAGTTGCTATATGCAAACAATATGGTATTACTGGCAGACGTGGAGCAAGAACTTTAGCAACGTTAGGGGAATGGAATGCAAAACTTATGGCACATGGGATAAAACTGTGTACTGATAAGACGGTTGTAATGGCAGCAAATGGGGGAAATTAGAACAAACTAAAAATTGAGATAGAAGGAAGAATAGTGGGACATGTTAACAGCTCCAAGTATCTGGGTGGTGTGGTTGAGGAGAAGTGAAGTCTGAATGAGGAGGTCAGAGTGAGAATCAGAGGGGCTTCAGCCAGCTGGCACAGGGTATCAGGTGAGGTATACAACAAGAAAATGCCAAAGAATTTGAAAAGTAAGGTGTACAAAACAATGGTGTGACCAGTACCACTGTATGTTACAGAAACATGGTCAGTAAAGGCAGAGCAATCGAGGAAGCTTGAGATGAAGTGCCTGAGGTGGGTGGTTAGATGCACAGTGTAGGGCAGACAAAGAAATGAGGACATAAGAGCAGAAGCCAGGTATAGTCAGGCACACTGACATCCCACTCATTAGGCTGAACAAGGAGAAGGTTACTGTTAGCTGCCTATCGGGTGCCATGATCCGCCACATAACACAAGCACTCAGGTCAGTCTAGTACAAGTACAAATATGACTCTGTCATTGTCCATGTTGGTGTGAATGACCTGAGCCATACCTCCCTGGACTATATGAAAAGAGACATGGAGGAGCTCTCTGATCACGTAGCCCAGGCCGGTATGACCCTGACCCTGAGTAGCATCCTGCCCTCACCAAGAATGATACCACGGTATAGAGAAAAAGTTTTCAATTTCAACAATTGGCTAAGCTTCTGGTGTCATTCAAAGGGGATCCAGTGTCTGTCAGCATGGGATGACATGCTTGACAAGCCATGCTGCTTCGCTAGAGACTGCTTGCACCTGTCACCCTTAGGCTTTCGAATACTGGCCAAGGCTCTTGCCACCCCCATAGTGCCTTTTTTAGGCAAGGCTCAAAAGACAAACCCACCGCAGTAAATAGCACAAGTAACAAAAAACCGAGGGTAATGCTACTCAGTGTCAGACATCTAAACCTCAAAATGCATACACTCAACGCACTCCTCAGCATGGAGAAAATCGATATATGTGCAGTAACAGAAACCTGGTTTAAGGCTCCAGAGAGCACCCCAGCACTACCAGGCTACAACTTATACCATACATTTCGGCCACAAAACCTGGACTGAAATACAAAAGGTGTGGGGGAGTATCCATATTCATCAAGGGTACCCACACCTCCAGGTTAGTGGCACAGCACGATGCTTCAGAGATCATCCATGTGCAACTAACAATGGGCAAAACTGCTATTCAAATTATAGCTTGCTACAGATCACCCACCGTGTCCCAGGACCCCCACTCCGCATTCCTGGAAACACTAGGAAACGTAAAGGTCCTACCAAACATGCTGATATTGGGTGATTTCAATTACCCAAACATTAACTGGGAGAACTACTCAGGTACAAACTCACTTGCCCAAAATTTCCTAGAATTTATAAACTCAAACGTCCTGGATCGACTAGTCAATACCCCCACCAGAGGTGACAACATATTGGACCTGGTCATCACCAACATGGGCGACCGGTGTTCCACACCGGAGGTCAACCCCTCGCTGGTTAGATCTGACCATAAACTAATCACTCTGGATATCCACATTCTACCACCACCCCCGGTCAAAGAAACCACCATGAAAAACTTTTCAAAAGCAAACCTCACATTACTTAAGACCGAGGTGGGAAGTTTCAAAGCCCCCATGCTAAAGGATAATGCTATCCAAGCTGCAAAATCCTTTCCTAATGCACTCTATGGGCACCTACAAGAATGCATGGATCATGCTATCCCAAACAAAACCAAGACTCACTTCTCCAAGAAAAGGAAACCAGTCTGGTGGACCCCTGCCATAAACAAGCTATACAATAGAAGGAGGAAACTAGTACAGAAAAGAGTAAAATCCCAAAAAGGGAAGACATCCCTGATCAGTATCAGCAAGAAACTACATTCCCTTTTAAAATCATCCAAGGCTAGCTTCGAAAGAAAAATTGCCATGGACTTCAAAGATAACCACAAGGCATTCTTTATCTATGTCAAGAATCTAAGTGGCAATTCTCAGATCTGCTCGGAGTTCGTGCAGAATGGCACAAAATACACTGAACTGACCGATATAGCCAACATCCTAACAGACAGGTTCAGTGCAAACTTCACACCCCTCTCACCCCCAAAAGGGCCCATAACTATACCAGAAGAATGTAGTGCCCCTGAAATCACAGACACTCAGGTTAAAACAGCCCTCTCCAAAGCCAGAAACACAGCATCAGTGGGACAAGACGGTGTCCCAGGCTGCGTCCTACACAAACACACTGTTTAAACTCAGCCTCTCCTCAAGCTACATGCCCACAGAGTGGTGTACAGCAACAGTTATTCCACTCCACAAAGGTGGAGCCACAATGGACCCCGGGAACTATCACCCTATAAGCCTGACTAGCTTGGTCTGCAAAGCTATGGAACGCATCATCATGGATCTAATTAACAGAGACATTGGAAACCTCCAAACAATGGACCCTACCCAGTTCGGCTTTAAGGGCAGATCATGCCTCCTAAACCTGGTGGACTTTTTTCAGACAGTTACCAAGGCTATAGACGAGGGAAAGGTGGTCCACACAGCTTACCTAGACCTCGCAAAAGCCTTCAACACCATTCCCCACTCAGGTATCATAGACAAGCTCACCAGCCTGAACATAAACTCCTACGTCACGAGATGGGTTGCCAACTGGCTCACGGACAAAACCCACATGGTAAGAGTTGCGGGAGCTAGATCTGATTCTAAACCGGTTACAAGTGGCATTCTCCAGGGCTCAGCCCTGGGACTCCCTCCTGTTTGGCATATACTTTTCAGAGGTACAGGCAAGCACAGGAGGACTATGGCTGACCATGTTCGTAGACAACTGCAAACTAGGGGCTATAATTGACTCTCCGGCTGACACAGACATCCTCCAAAAGGGTCTCACTGAGACAGATACCTGGTGTCAAAACCATGGCCTCAAGCTAAATGACAAAAAGTGCATAGTCATCCCTTTTGGAAAAATACAAAGTACCCACAAACTACCACATAGGTGGTAGCCCCCTAAATACGGAAGATGTAATAAGGGATCTGGGGACCCAAGTAGATAGTAACCTCTCCTTTGATAATCACATTGCCAAAGTGGTTAGAAAATCCTTCTATGTGGCCCACGTAATCACAAAAGGGTTTGCATCCAGATCGAAAGAAGTCATTGGGCCTCTCTATGCATCAATCATCAGACCCATCATAGAGTACAGTGCCCCATTTGCGGTGTACCTTACAAGACACCTGCAACAACTGGAAAGACCACAGAAGTACCTCACCAAGAGGATCACTGGCCTCAAGCAAATGCCCTATGCAGCTCGACTGAAGAAACTCCAACTGTACTCGGTTGCATACCGCCTACTCAGAGTTGATCTCTGCCTGACATACAAGGCCATGTCCAACCCAGAATTGATGGACATGCTCCACCTAAACAAAACCATATCCTCTCGAGCCACACGCTCCAGGGATCTAAACTTCACCACAACAATAAATAGGACATGCTGGAGGGATAGATTCCTGTCCCAGAGACTTCCCATGCTCTGGAACAAGATTCCAATCTACATTAGGCAGAGCTCCTCGCTAACCCTCTTCAAGAGAAATCTTGACAAATGGATGGGAAACAGAAAGTTTACCCCAGGGATCACTTCAATGGCTCTGCTGGACAGAGGCACAGGGAACTAATCTAAGGGGGCGGTGAAAGCCAACACATTCCGGCTAGGCTTATAAATGCCTTTGGGCAGATAACCTAGTACCTACCTATGAACCTAAGCCAAATTAGATCCATCCTAAATCAACTAGCTCACCTCAGAACCTTACAGATCAAGCCTAACTATACTCTCTGGCTTACTAAATCAACCAGATCTCTACTAAAAGTAAGAGACAAAGCCTATGATAAATGGGCAAGGGAAAAACAACAATGCAAACCATCAAAAATACCTAGAACTTAGAAACTCAGTCAAAAAACAGATCAGGCAACACAGAAGACACTACTGTAATAACATCCAAATAAAACATCAGAAAAATCCCCAAAAGTTTTGGTCCGCCATTAATAAAATACTGCATCCAGGCCATACTGCCACCCCAGCCCCAAACTTACCCAATTCCAAAGATGATATTCCAACCCAGTTTAACAAATACTTCACCGAATCCATATTAAACGTTATAAATGCTAACCTCACTCCCACCTTCCCATTACCCCCACCAAGTAACAATCCCAACTGCTTTCAATTCTAACCAGTCCCTACTGCTACTGTAAAAAAAAATATCTTAAAAAAACTCAAGCCAGCTACTATGGCCACAGACAAACCTACCAGTAGAATATCTGAAATTAGCCACCAATGCCATCTCAGTCCCAGTCACCATCCTCATTAACCGCTCTTTCACAGAAAATAAAACCCCTAAACTCTGGAAAATAGCACATATAATTCTGCTTCACAAAGGTGGTAACTCTAAAGACTTATCTTACTATCGTCCCATAGCCATATTGTCCCCCTTTCAAAAATCTTGGAAAAATGCATTCATACACAACTGCTAGAATACCTATTAACAAACAATCTCTTAACTCCCACCCAACATGGTTTCCAACCTAATCATAGTACCAATACAGCACTAATGAGTTTTACTAATACCATTAACCAATTTCATACTGAAGTTAATCTAGCCTCCTCTAGCCTGGTTTAAAGACTATCTGAATGTCCGACAACAAGCAGTATTATGGCAACAAAACCTCTCCCCTCTTCTTCCTGTAACATTAGGAGTCCCACAAGGTTTTTTATCCTTGGCCCACTCCTCTTCACAGTCTTCACTAACAAACTTCATACAGCTACAAAAGATTCCACACTCATACGATATGCAACCCTTGTGTGTGCCACTCCTACCCTCCAGCAACTAGAAGAAATTACCCAACAGTCATTTGCAGCTATTGAAGCTTGGATAACTAATTTTGAACCCCCAAAAAACACAACTAATCATATTTCACCCTACTAGAGACCCTGACACCCCCAGGCATTCAAAAGGACCTCAGCTAATAACACCATTATAACTCCAGTTCCCAGTACTAAGCTGTTAGGGGTTACTATTGACCAGAATTTTCTATTTGATGCTCATGTTTCACAGTCCATAAAAAAGTACATAAAAAAGTAGGGTGGCCTGTACAGGAGTAAACACGATCTCACAGCCGTCACCAGAGTTACTAGTGCTAGAACCCACCTTACCTCGACTTTACTTTACACATCCCCAATCCTTACCAACATTAGAAAGGCTGATATATTAGAAACCTGTTACAATAAAATAGCAAAATTTGCAACAGGTACTAACTATAGATTCCACCACTGCCACTCTCTCAGAAACTTTCATGGCTTGAATTCCCCTCATTGCTAAAATACTGTCAACTCAAAATGGCCCACCATATTATAAACTAGCCTGAAAAAACTCCAGCCCTAAAGAACATACTAACAAACTACTCCAGTAAACGTCTCCTTCGCTCTAGCAATAAGGCATTATTAGAAATATCAAAAAGCAAAAATCACGCAGGAGAATCCCTATACTCCTGTTACACTGCCTCACCTGGAATACACATGAAAACCAATACTAACATAAAGCAATTCAAAAAACTACTAAAAGCCCACCAATCTGCCTCATGGATATACCCATATACTGAACCAGGATAAAAACCTACTGAATTAGAAGTAACCAAAACACCATCTTACTTACACCAAGCTAGATAAATACTTTAAAAAAAAGTTAATACTTCCAGTCACTTCTGCTATCATCTTATGTAGTTCCACTAAAATCCCTTCTAGCTCCATCCCTGAAACCTCACTACATTCTTAACAAACATATTAACTTCTAGTTTCCTCTTCTGTCTCTCGACACATCTCTTACTTAATCCTGTAGTCTGTGCTTACAGCTATTAGCTAACCTGGTAAAACCTGCACTAACCAGCTAAAACAGAACTACCTATACAACTTTTTCATCTCCTCAGTAGTAACCTTAGCTGCTAGTCTGTTTTTTTCTATCCTCTTTTAATATTCCACCAAATGTAACATGTTTTCTTCACAAAATGTTATGCAGCTTTATTATTGTTTCTCTTACAAAATATTATGTAAAATGTTAAGCTTGTTAACTTCTCTTTTTGTAAAATTGTTAAGTTTTTCTAATTCTTTGTATGTCTTGGAATTTTTCTCTCTGGGCCTCCGCTGAAAGTGGACATGTTGTCCAGTTGGACTTTCCCGGTAAACAAATGTAAATTAAATTAAATAAATAAATAAACTGCAGAAAATGTAAAAGAGAAAAGATTATGGGGGTTCGGGCACATGTGAAGTAAAACAGAATAGAATCAGGTGAGGAAGATTTGGAACAGACAGGAAGAAGGCAAGAGGAAGTGAGGGCATCCAGCAAAGACATGAATTGATTTTTTAAGAGAAGACCTGCAGCATTCAGGCATGACTGCCAAAGAAGGTAAGAGGGTGGCATTGAATAAAACGAGATGACAGCATTTGACATGACACCCTGACCCCAAGTAAAAAAATGGAAAACAAAAAGGGGGGGGGGTTGATGTTGATGGTGATGATTTATTCCCTTTTGACTTGATAAGTCTCACTAAGCTAGTAGCCTCTGTTCAAGGGAGACCTGAGGTGCTATTTATACTACTGTGGAAAATTTGGCCATGGTATTGGGGAACTTCCCCTACTGTTGTTGGTGGGGCACATTAGTTTTGTGCACTACCTGCTTCCATTCTGGGTGCAGTGGCAGCCTGGAGAAGCAGGAGGGCAACGTGTTGGAACCTGGGAGGGAATGCAGTGGTAAGGAAGCTGTTTATGTGAAAAATGTGCAATCAGAGGGCATTGTGACAGAACTGAGTCGTTTGTGGATGGTGCCGGTGATAATATTGAAGGAGGTGCCATTTTTGTGGAGATGAAGGATGTGTTGGGTGGTGGATGGTGGGCAGTCGAGTCTTCCACAGATTTGGAGATGATATTTCAGCAGCATTTATTTACTGAAGAAGCTGAGACAAGAGAGGAATGCATTGTTACAATACTCCATTCAGGAGGGTGACAGGATGATGTATTTAAAGGTTTGCTTTCAGAGAGTGAACTCACAGAGTGTGGCAAGGATTTATCCTGGGGTGAAGTAATTGACAGACTGCAGGATCTGGCAGTAGGAAACAGAAAAGGGGGAGAAATTTCTAATGAGAATAAAATGTATGCAGACATGTTAAAAATAAGAAGCAGACAATTATTAATGACAGAAGACAACTGGAGGTACAAAAAAAATCTTTTGCTGTAAGAATTTTTAGCAAGACAGAGGATGGAAATGACAGGTATAAAATATGGGACAATCTCATCTGTAAGTGTAAAACCAGAGGAGTTAAGGGCATTTATTTATATAAATACAGTGACATTTTGTGACATTTTTGAAACTGGAACAGGAATGGAGAGATGTTTAGGAGACTATGAAAAGGCAAAAGACTGTCCTCCTTTAAACTCTTATGTTTTGAAAGTGATTAATTGAGAAACTAAGAAGAATGTTCATATGCAATTTAGAACTGATGTTAAAAGAGGGACTTTAAAGAGATATTTGATTAAAATGTGCCAAGAAGTTATGGTCATAAATAGTATATGACAACAGAGGTTTGTGGACTGGGGGTTGGGAATGTAATGTTGTGTTGAAAATGAAGAATGATGATATTGTGCATATTCCAAGTGTGATAACTGTTGAAGGGGAAAAAGGTCTTAGGGTGACCCCAGTATCTTGCAATACATGTTTCTACTGTGGAAAGTCAGATAATTTTATTAATGACTGCCATACGCAGAGCGTCTTAAAGCCCTTTCCCCTTTAGGCTCCTATAGATTGCTGAGGGGTGATCTATGCGTGGCTTACAAGGCATCCACAAACCCTGCACTTATGAATCTCCTACATAATTCATAAGTCAAAGAGTACCAGAAATATAAGGTCTAGGGAGCTGAATTTTGTCTGCACCTTAATGAGAACATGCTAGAGAGATAGATATGTGTTACAGAGACTGCCTGTCCTATGGAACAGGCTTTCCATCCATGTGAAGCTGATTTAGTTTATTACCCAATTTAAGCACAACCTAGACAAGTGGACAGGGAATAGGAGATTTTCACCAGGCCTGGCAGCAATGTATCTTATGGACAGAGGTAGCTTCTTCTGTAAATGCCTGATGTTCTTCATCTCACATTGCTGCAGTCCTTACACTTGGGGGTAGTCCGCTGTCCTTGGTCGGCCCGAATATCAAAGTATTAGGCTGACGTCGGTCAAGGCGCTTAAGACTGACATCAGGACGTCAGGGTACAAATGCACATGACCGACGTCACATCCTCAGTCTTTTTTGCCGCATGGTCCGATGCAGAAGCAGCGTTGCAAGTGCCGTTCGGCGTTCTGAGATTTTTCGAATTTGGAGTTTCAGACCGAGTCAAAGTTGGCTAAGTACCCCGTTGGGGAATATTTTAGTTTTTTCTTGCCTCAGTGGTTTACCGGATGTCAGAAAAAGTGAATAACTGTATTTCTTGTGGGAAACAGATACCGCATAGGGACTATCATACTTCGTGTATTCCTTGTTTGGGGCCTGAGCACGACGTGGTTGGGTGTCGCTTTTGTGCTAGGTTCAATAAGCGCACTATTGCCGAAGGTTAGATTGTGCCAGGTTGGTCTTCGGAAGCGGTGCAATTATAATATGCCGCCGGATGCTCCGACGCCCGCTTCTTCAAGAAGCGCAAAGACAAAGCAGCTAAACCCAGGCAAGAAGAGTCGTCTGCACGGACGCCGGTTCTTTAGAGGCGCCAGTGGAATCGGTGGTTCACCGGAGGCTTCTCTGGAGTCCCAGGGGGAGACTTTGATATTACAGGATGTGGCCTCTCAGGAGGCAGGTCAGGCTGAAGGGGCTTCTCAGGTTACTGTACTCCCGTCTCTTCCTAGGGTGGTTAGGCCCTCTCCTTCTGTTTCCAAGGCTTCTCCCAGAGGCAGGCCAGGTTTAGCTTCTGTTGGTGTCACTCCTAGTTCATCAGGATCTGTGCCCAAGAAGCACATGCTTAAAATGGCAGAAGATTTAATTACTTTGATTAGAGGTTCTTTGCCCCCTCCTGATAAGAGGCCTAGGGTGGAACCAGAGTTGGGGAGTTTTGAGCAGGCTTCGGATGTTTCAGAGTCTTCGGCTGAAGACTTGCAGGAGTATTCTCCTTATTCTGATTCTGATGTAGATGATTCTACTCCTTCTGCTTCTCCTCCAGAGGATTTTTCTTTTTCAGAGACTCTTCATTCCATGAGGGAACATTTTAAGTGGGAAGGTCAGGACTTCTCTGATTCCAGGAAAAGGCTTAGGGAATTTTTGCTTTTACCCCAGCATAGGCCTTTGGCTATACCACCTGTTCTGGATGTGGTGGAAGATGTGTTTGCAGAGGCTTCACTTAATCCTGATTCTTTGCCTCCTGCTCCTGTTAAACCGGATAGGTATTACAGGGTGCCTGAGGCTCATAAATATCTTTATAAGAGTCCTAGGGCGGACCCAGAAACTGTTAGTCAGGGACCTAAGGGTGTCAAGGCCTCTGTTGTAAAAAATCCGGTTCCTCCAGATAAAGAGGCCAGAGCTTTGGATAGATGGGGAAAGAAAGTCTATACTTCTTCCACCTTAGCTATGAGGGCTTTGAATTGCCAGTTTCACATGTTGAAATATCAGAACTATCTTCTTTCTCAATTGAAGTCTAAGGTAGATGCTCTGGCGGAAGGCATTGAGTGTAAAGAATTACAAGATTTGGTGCATGTCTCTGAACAGGTGGGTAAGCATTCTTTACAATGTGGTTTTGATGCTGTACAGGCCTCGCCTAGGGTGGCTGCCACTGGGTCAGTTCTTCGCAGGCACGCCTGGCTGAGGGATCAGAATTTATCTGACCATGTTAAGACAAGGATTTTGGATGCTCCTTTACAGTCTGATGTGTTGTTTGGTTCACCTGTGGAGTCAGTCTTGAAGAAAATGGAAGACAAGGCTAAGTCTATGCAGGCTGTTAAAGATTTTTTGCAAGTTCAGCCTCCCAAGTTTAGTAGGAATTGGCCTGCTAAGGGGTGGACGTATCTTCTTATGATTCACAGTCTAGGGGTAGATCTAGACGTGGTAGGGGCAGAGCTCACAGCTCCTTCAGACCTAGAACAGGGAGTTCACCTGCACAATCTTCGGGTGAGGGCAGGGGCCAGTCCTTTCATAAACAGGCCCAATGACCTACCTTTTCAGCTGCCAGATCCTTCTTGCCTGGCAGCACCTTTGGGAGGAAGGTTGGCACTCTTCAAGGAAAACTGGAGTTTGATTACCCAAGACAGATGGGTATTGGATATCATACACCAAGGTTACAAGTTTTATTTCCATGCCTTGCCTCCTTTCAAAGGCATGCCGGACGTTCCTCCTCAGCAAAGACTAGAGGCTCACAAACAAATTTCTCTGCTGCTTCAAATAGGGGCAATACAACCGGTCCCTCTGCCAGAGGTGGGCTTAGGATTTTATTCTCGCCTGTTCCTAGTACCAAAGAAGGGGAACATGTGGAGACCAATTTTGGATTTATCTATCCTCAACACTTATCTGGACATTCCCAAGTTCAAAATGTTGACGTTACAACAGCTTTTACCTCTGCTGGGCAAAGATCACTGGATGGTGACTCTGGATCTCAAGGAGGCTTACCTTCATGTTCCTATCAGGCTAAGTTGCAGGAAGTATCTGCGCTGGCTGGGACTTCTCATTATCAGTTCTCTGCATTGCCCTTTGGCTTATCTACTGCGCCCAGAGTGTTCACGAAGGTTCTGGCTCCAGTGATAGCTTTCTTCAGGCTAAGAGGAATACAGATCTATCCTTATTTGGACGATTGCCTGATTCTGGCCCAAGGAAGGACGAACTTCTTCATCATTTACAATATGTGATAGCAGTGCTAAGATGCCTGGGGTATTCTGTGAACGAAATAAAGTCCAGTCTAGTACCCTCTCAGGACATGTGCTTTCTGGGTGTGAGACTGAATACAGCATCCCAGATGGCCTTTTGACCCCGGACAAACAAAAGAATCTTTCTCTTTACTTCCATCAATTGTCTCATCAGTCCAGGCTGACTGCAAGGACAGTCCTTCAAGCCTTGGGGTTCATGGCATCTTGTATTCTGGTGCTTCCCAATGCCAAACTGCATATGAGGAAGCTACAATGGTATCTCAAAATGTATGGACACAGCACTGCCAAGATATGGACACTGTCATTCAGATAATACCTTGCATTCAAAAGGAATTTTTGTGGTGGGCTCAGGAATGTCACCTAAACAAGGGACTCTCTGTGACCTGGCCAGAGGCGAGTCAGATTCTAACGACAGATGCCTCAGACAAAGCTTGGGGAGCTCATCTAAATGGAAAGTGGGTACAAGACACGTGGCCTGCCAGACTTCAACATCTACATATCAACTTAAAGGAGATGTTAGCAGTCCAGTTTGCATTAATAGCTTTCAAGGATTTACTTCTTCCAGGACAGGTGTTGGTTCTAACAGACAACACAACTGTCATGTGGTACATCAACAAGCAAGGGGGAACACATTCTTATCCTCTATGCAGACAAGCAATGATTTTGTGGGAGACTGCTCTCAGTTTACAGCTAAATCTTCAGGCAAGGTTTCTGCCGGGAGCACAGAACTCCTTAGCAGATGTGTTGAGCAGACGAATTATGGATCCCCACGAGTGGAAATTGGATCCTCATGTATTTCAGAAATTGACAGTGTTATGGGGAACTCCAGACATAGATCTGTTCGCTTCTCCACTAAACTACCAGCTGCCAAAGTTTTGCACAAATGGTTTCATCCCACAGCTTGGAAAGTGGATGCTCTTTCTTTCAATTGGAGCAATCTTCATGTGTATGCCTTTCCACCTCTGCCTCTCCTCCCAAAGGTACTCCTAAAGGTCAGACAGGACAAGCCAAAGATGATTTTAATAGCTCCAGATTGGCCTCGACAGCACTGGTACCCATTACTGAGAAGTCTGGTACGGAGCCTCCATGGCCTTTGCCTTCGATTCCACACCTGCTGTCTCAGGAGAACAGTCATTTACTCAATGTCAAACTTCACTCTCTTCACCTAACAGCCTGGCATATTCTGTTTTAAACCCTGGAGGGTCTCAGCTTCCACAGCAAGTTTTGAATGTTATTTTGGAGGCCAGAAGGCCTAGTACAAGGAAAGTGTATGCAGATAAATGGAAGAGATTTTTATTTTGGAGTGCAGCAAAGGAATTTGATGTTTCTAAGCCTAATTTAAGTGTGGCTCTTCAATATCTTGGTGAGTTACTGGACAAAGGTTTGTCCTTCTCTTCTATTAAGGTTCATGCTGCAGCAATTTCTGCTCACTATGACTGTGACCCACCATTGTTTTCTCATCCTTTGTTTAAGCAATTCCTTAGAGGGGCAAAGAATATAAGACCCCACGAGAGCTCCTACTCCTGCTTGGGATCTCAATTTTGTGTTGGAGAAACTCACTCTACAACCTTTTGAGCCTGCAGTTACTGCCGAGTTGAAATATTTATCATGGAAGACTGCTTTTTTGTTGGCCATTACCTCTGCAAGAAGGGTTTCTGAATTACAGGCCCTTATGGCGGTTGAGCCTTTCTTAATTTTCCATAAGGATAGGGTATCTTTACGTACTAATCCTTCCTTTATGCCTAAAGTGGTTTCTAGTGTGGCTTTAAACCAAACTATTCATTTGCCTACTTTTTATGCAAACCCCAAAATAAAGGGAAAAGATTTTGCACACTTTGGATATACACAGGCAGTTGCGATATTATTTGAGCAGAACTAAAGGGTTCAGGCAGTCTCAGCAGTTATTTGTTTCATTTGCTTTGGGTTCTCAGGGCAAGCCTGTGTCAAAACAAACTATTTCTAAGTGGATTGGGTTTTGTGTTGCTTTCTGTTATTCCCATCATGGTAAGGAGATTCCAGCTGGGATTAGGCCTCATTCCACTAGGGCTACTGCCACTTCTACAGCTTTTTAAGGGGTGGCAACTAAAGATATTTTGGAGGCAGCTACTTGGAGTTCAGTGCATACTTTCTCTAAGCATTACCACCTTCCACTTTACTCTAAATCTAGGGCTGGTTTTGCCACTGCAATTTTACAGGGCATTTTGGCAGCTCCTACTGCTTTATAGTTTTGCCATCCTCCCTTACCTCTGCTTTGGGATTCTACCCAAGTGTAAGGACTGCAGCAATGTGAGATGAAGAACATAGTACAGTTTTGTACCTACCATAAATGTAGATGTTCGAAGATCCACATTGCTGCAGTCCAATTTACCCTCCCTCCTTCCCCTCTGTAGTTAGAGGCGGTTGTGTGGTTTGGGTTGTGAATATTGTGGATATTGTATATATTGTACATATGATTAGTGCAAGGGTGGTTGGTTGTTTTTTGCTGTCTTTTGGTTTTGATCTTTCTTTTTAGGGTCTTCTGACATCTGGGGCAAGAAAAGACTGAGGATGTGATGTCGGTCATGCGCATTTGTACCCTGACATCCTGATGTCAGTCTTAAGCGCCTTGACCGACGTCAGCCTAATACTTTGATATTCGGGCAGACCGAGGACAGCGGACTACCCCCAAGTGTAAGGACTGCAGCAATGTGGATCTTCGAACATCTACATTTATGGTAGGTACAAAACTGTACTTTCCTCACTGTCCTGTTTGGATGCAGGACGTCAACATTCTTTTGGGGAAATTTGGCTATGCTTAGAAAGGCCACTTGGGTCATTAGGCTAGTAACAGTCTATGAATCTATTGGTGAAATTGGACACGATGCAAGAAAATGTTAATTTAAATGTTATAGATGTGAAAAAATGGGTCATTTTGTGTATGGATTGTTAAGAGAGCAGAAAAGAAGGGGGAGAGGAAGAGTGTAGGACACAAAAAGAAATGGTAAAAGAGGGCACAACGGTACTTACGTATTATCACAACCAGATTTTTCACGGGGAATACCGGTTGGTTTCCAAATCTGAAATATGTTCTGTAATGATTTCAAAATGTTACATGGTGTGTTTTCTTTAACAGTACATACTGTTTTCTGCACTGTTATCAATAAAATGTAGAAAACCTAATGTTGCTGTCTGTTTATGCAGTATACTAACAGAATGCCGGTTATTGCAACTATGGCCTTTGAACGTTCCCTTTTTCCTGCCAGCAAATGCGGTCAAATAACAGTAATAATTACATTTCCCCATCACAGCTGTGTCATTTGTTTAATGTGAGTGGCACAATACTCTGTTTAGCTTATTTTCAGAAACCTGCACCGCGACACGCAGTTTTCCCAGAAAATAAGAGTGCTTAGAAGCAGGACTATAACTGCACTTAGTGAGAAATTCGCAGCACGGACAAACAGAGAAACATACAAAGAGCAATCCACATTGTTGCAGCACTACTGCAAATCAACAATCAATGAAGGACTATCTGGTTTTGTCTTAACATGCCAGTCCAGAAAACAGCCTGTACTGTTAAAGAAAACACACCATGTAACATTTTACAGGGCTTACCTTCAGTCACACAGCATCCGTGACAAATCAAGCATGCGTCTGTATTGCACGCAAAAGAGGACGATGCCTTTATGAATACTGTCTGTTCCTGAAGGTAAGCCCGACTTGTTATCCACCAGTAAGGACATGGAATACCACTTTACAGTGTTTCATGCAGTTGTTACTAGTGAAAGAGGCGAATTTTGCAACCGCAAAAATCTGGTTGTGATAATACGCAAGTACCGGCACAACTTCAGAAGGTGTTTTAAAAGGAAAAATAGAGAACACGAATTATAAAGTAAGGAAGTTAAAGAAACATAGAAAGGGAAGAAGGTCCAGGAATAAGTGATGAGGATGATATTAATTGGACTACTGTGAAAGATAAAAAGAGTTCATTTGGGAAAAGAAAGTTTGTAGGAAGTAATATGAAAGGAAAGAAAAAGGTAAAAGATAATATCAGTAGAGTGAATCAGTTTGTACTTAATTTATTTTTAAAAAACTACATGTAAAATAGTAGCAGTAAATAGTTTGAAAAGTTTAACAAGGAGGACCTGTATCTTAGAATGGTGTAAGAAGCTTGATATAAATAGAATAGTTCTAGAAACTATGAGGTTTAACTGTAACAGAAGGATTACAAACTGAGCAGTTATGGGGAGGTGATATTTTCTGGTATCTAGAAAAAGATATATGTTCAGGAACAGGAATATTATTAAAGCAAACAGTAAAAATACTAGGTGTTATGGCAGAATTTAAAAGAGTAACAGTTTTGGATTTAAGGTGGACAGAACAGATATACAAGTTGGTAGCAGTTTACACTTATGTTAATAAAAAGAGTAATTATGTTTCAGCATATTTTAGATTATGTAGCAATAATGGCAGCCATGTCTCTAATGGACAGAGGTAGCTTCTACTGTAAATGCCTGTTCCTCACTGTCCTGTTTGGATGCAGGACATCATCATTCTTTCAGGAAAACTTGGCTAGGCTTAGAAAGGCCACTTGGGTCATTAGGCTAGTAACAGTCTATGAATCTATGTGGTGAAATTGCGTCTGTGGTGAAATTCTGTCCAAACTAACTTCCCCACCTTTTGAGCCTGCACATTCGTGTCACTTGAAGTTTCTGTCTTGGAAGGCTTTGTTTTTAGTAGCTATCACATCAGCTAGATGGGTGTCAGAGTCACAATAACTGTCAGTCAAGCCCCCGTATTTGATTTTCCATAAAGACAGTGTGTCCCTTCATACAAATCCTTCTTTTATCCGTAAAGTTTGCTCTCAGACTAATTTGAACCAAACTGCCTGTATTTTTCCCTAATCATTCTAACACTGCAGAATACAAATTTCATCAAGTTGATGTTCACAGGCTTTTACAGATGTTCTTCGTGTTTCACTGTTGCAGTCATAACTGTGGGGTACTCCTGCCGGCAGGCAGCCCGAGGTCGGCCAGAATATCAAAGTCTGGGTCCGGCGTCGGCTGTTTCAGATCCCTGTCCGCATCTGCTGCCTTTCAAGCCACAGTTCCAATTGACAGTATTTGTGCAGCAGCAACTTGGGCTACCCCTCATACCTTTGTTACTCATTACAAACTGGATTTGACCTCCAGGGGTAGAGCCTCCTTTGGTTCCATGGTACTCAGGAGTATATTCCCGTGAGTCACCCGAGAAAAGTGCTAGGGACACTGTCCCATATGTAAGAATAAAGGCGAGATAGGACTACAGAACATAAAGAAGTTATGTACTCACCATGCGTTCCATGTTTGTAGTCCATCTCGACCTTCATTCTTATGAACCCACCCACCTACCCCCATCCTGGAAGGATCTGGTGACAGGATAGTGTTGCCCTTGTTAGGGTGGAGACCTTTCATTATTGTTGTTCTTTATGGATAACTGTTTTCTATCTCTCTATAGTTTAGCAGCAAACAAGATCTGGGGATTGTACTAGTGCACTATGGGATACCTACCTAGCCACGAGACAACTAAGAGACTTTTGAGCTTTGTAATAGGCCGAGTCGGAGACGAGGATTGACTCCAAACCCATATGTAAGAAAGAAGGGTGAGATGGACTACAAACATGGAACGTTATGGTGAGTACATAACTTCTTTTTTAGTTATATTTAGGGAGAACATAAAAGAGACATAGATAATGTTTTTGATATCTCAAGGAATAGAAATAATTAAGGAAATAGTATTAGAAACAGTATTCTCATATCACTTGGCTATTTGAATAGAAATAAAAGGATATATAAAGATAGGAAAAGAGATAAAAAAAGAAGAACCTTTTTACTGAGGGAATTTTGGCAAATCATGTAGATATGAGAAGATTTTATCCTGGATGTTCAGAATGGTGAATAGCCATTAAAGAAAACATTTTACATGCATGTGAGAGTTAGATGTAAGAAAAGAAAGTAAGGAACACTATAAGAAAATAGTTATTTTTACATTGGAAAAGAATGACAGAATATTTTCTAAAGAAAAGAACTGTATGAATTGAATCAGTCAAAAATCAAGCATTTGGGGGCATGGCCAAGGATGAACACAGGATAGCAGCAGATTTCTTCAGCTCCACCAATTTCATTACACTGACAGGAATTAATTACTTAAAAAATTAATTTTTGAAGTAATTTTCTTTCTAAATACGTTTGTTTTATATAGTTCTTGAACTATATCTAAAAAAGAAAGGAAATTTTGACAATATTCCTGTCAGAAATCACTTTGGAAATTTTCCTGTCAGTTTATCAGTCTGAAATGAGTTCCAGTAAGACAAATTCTCAAGACTCCAGCATCAAGAAAGAACTTCAGTCTCTGATAATTATAATCCAGCAACTTACTGCTAAGATGGATAAAATGGATACTAAAATAGACACCTTCATAGAAAAAACTACAAAACAAATAGACTTGTTACATATAGACCTGCAACAACAGAAGATCCAGATGACAGGCATAGAAGAAGCTGTGAATGACATGGAAAATAGAATTCAAGAAGAGGAAATCAACATTGAGTTTCTGCTGAAACAAAATACACATTTACAAACAAAGCTGGATGACCTGGAAAATAGATCTAGGCGCAATAACATTAGGATTTTTGGACTGCCAGAAAATATTGAAGGTAACAATTCTTCTTCTTTTTTAACATCATGGCTCCCTAAAACTTTAGACTTACCAGAAGCATTCTCTTTTGGTATCGAAAGAGCACATAGATCTATAGCTAATACTAACTCTAACAAAAACTATCCTAGATCAGTTATAGTTAGATTTCTATCATCTTTTGATAAAGAGATGGTTCTTAAATCTGCTTGGGCTAAAGCTCCTGTTAAGATTAATGAGACAACTGTGCGTTTTGACAATGACTATTCTTCCATGGTAATAGCTAAAAGAAAAGTTTTTCTGCCACTAATAAGGGAGCTTAAAAAAGCACAGTTTAAAACATACCTTCTGTTTCCTGCCAAGCTTAAAATCTTCCTTCCTGATGGTCCAAAAATTTTTGATGACTTAGACTCTG